>NC_051387.1:2161937-2169437 GCF_015228065.2 Penaeus monodon | reverse complement strand
CTCTCTCTCTCCTCTCTCCCCCCTCCTCTCCCCCTCCTCCTCCTCCTCTCTCCCCTCTCCTCCCCTCCTCCTCCTCCCCTCCCCTCCCCTCCCCCTCTCCCTCCTCCCCCCCCCTCCTCCCTCCCTCCCCCTCCCCCTCCCCCTCGAATGCAAGGAAGCAGGTGATGCTGGCGCGGGAGAGGGCGCGCAGCATCCCGGTGCAATGGCGGCGCGACAAAGCCAGTCAGCATGCACCGGTCTCGGCTCCGTTGTCCTTCTTTTGCCGGAATTCCAGCTTCCTTTGCAGCCTATTATAGTCCTCTTCGCTCCTTTCCCTCTTTCGTGTTCCCTTTTTTCTTTTTTTCTTTTTTCTCATCTCTGTCGGTTTGTATCTGATCCTTTGTGTCTTCTCTCTCCTCTCTCTCCTCTCTTCTTCTCTCCTCTCTCTCCCTCCTCCTCTCTCCTCTCCTCTCTCCTCTCTCTCTCTCTCTCCCCTCCTTCTTCTCCTCTCCCCACCCCTCCCTCTCCCTCTCCCTCTCCCATCACTCTTACTCTCATTCTTTCTCTTCCTCTCATTCCCTCCTTCCCTCTTCCCTCCTTCCCTCCTATTTACTCCCTCCGTTGTATTGTGCGACATTTAAGAGATCATTATTTAAAACGGATTTACTTTTTCATTTATTTTTTTTTTTCAATCCAAACTTCATTTTTTCAATCTTTTATTATATTCATTGTTAATAGGAATTGCAGCTGAGTGTATCTATGCAAATGTTTGTATAATCCGTTAGTTTAGATAGCCTTGGATATTTTGCGCGCGTGAAATGCAAAAGGGCGCGAAAAAAAAAACACTCGGCATTTTTGCGTGAAATAATCATTGGGAATGATTGATTGTTCAATTGTTGAGAGTATATATAAATTGTATTTTTTGTTTTGTTTTGCTTTGTTTTGTTTTGTTTGCTTTGTTTTGTTTTGCTTAGTTTTTGCGTGTGATTTCTGAGATGACTATTCGTTTATCCTTTCAACTTTTATTAAAATCTTATTTCTCGCTTTTCGATTCATCCGTTTATAACACATTTATTTCACAGTTTGTTTCGCCATCACTTTTGTCCTTCAGGAATCCCCCCCCACCCCCTCCTACCCTCCCCTCCCTCTCTTTCATCCCGCCCTTCCTCCGTCATTCCGCCACTCCCTTTTCCCGTTGTTTCCCCTTGTACTCCCTCCCTCCCTCCCTCCTCTTTTTCATTCCTCCCTCCCTCCCTCCTTCCCTCCCTCCCTCCTTCCCCTCCTTCCTCCCTCTCTTCTACCTCTTTCTTTTTCATTCCTCCCTCCTCCTTCCTCCGTCTTTCAATTCCCTGTCTCTCTGTCTTGCCTCGTTTTTTTATCTTCTTTTCTGCCTCCTCTTTCTTCTTACATACCCCAGTATTTTTTCCGATACTTCCTCTCTACCTACCACCCCACCTCTCTTTGTTTTATTTGCTCTCTTTCTTTCTCTCCCTCCTCTTCTCACCCCTCTTTCTTTCTTTCTTCTTTCTCTCTCACTCTCTCTCTCTCTCTCTCTCTCTCTCTCTCTCTCTCTCTCTCTCTCTCTCTCTCTCTCTCTCTCTCTCTCTCTCTCTCTCTCTCTCTTCCCGTCTCTCTTCCTTGATTTACATTTTCTGCGTCTTTCTACGATCTTTTAGTCCATTTTCCTTCTTTTTCTCCCATTTTTTCTTAGTTCCTTCCTATTTTCCCTCTTCCTCTCTTCTGTGTCCCTGTTTCCTCCATCCTTCACTTTGACGCATTCTCTTTCCTCTTTTCCCTTTCTCTTTCCCTCTTTCCTTTCATCAGAGAGGGGGAGATGCAAAGGAAAGGAAAGAGAGGAAGAAGAAATGAAAGAAGGAGAAGAGAGTAAATGCAGAAAGGGGGAGGGAGGCAAAGAAGAAGAAGAGGGAGATGTACACAAAGAATAAATGAAAAGAGGTAAATATGAAGATAATTTTACAGACAAGAGAAAGAAAGGGAATGGGAGAGAGAAGAGAAAAGAGAAAGAGAAGAGAAGAGAAAGAAAGAAAGAGAGAAGAGACAGAGAGAGAGTAGAGGAAGAGAGAGAGAAAAGAGAGAGAGAGAGAGAGAGAGAGAGAAGAGAGAAAAATAAAAGAGGAAAGCGGAAAGAAGGAGAGAAGGAGAGACAGAGAGAGCTTGCAAGTCCGGAGTCTTTCCCCCGCACAGGCAGGGACACTCCCATACACCGCGGGTCCTGCTGATTCATCGCCGCCGACTCCTTGCCCCTCCTCCGCCTTGGGAGTCCTTCGGGGGGTTGGAGGGAGGGGGAGGGGGGAGGGGAGGGTCCGGGCAGGCTGCAGGATTATTACCTAAATTATGTTAATGACCAATGCACATATTTGGAGTCGGTATCGCACTGGGATGAACGAGCTTTTGCAGTGGGTTGGGCTCTGTGTCTGTGGCTGTCTGTCTGTCTGTCTGTGTCTTGCTCGTAGTTTTTCTTTTTCTTTTTCTTTTTCTTTATATTTCTCTTTCTCTTTCTCTTTCTCTTTTTTTCTTTTCCTCTCTCTCTCCTCTCTCGTCTCTCTCTCTCTCCCTCTCTCTCTCTCTCTCTTCTCTCTCTCTCTCTTCTCTCTCTCTCTCTCCCTCCCTCCCTCCCTCCCTCCCTCCCTCCCTCCTCTCTTCTCCTCTCTCCTCTCTATCCTCTTCCTCTCTCTCTCTTTCTCTCTCTCTTTTTTTTTTTTTTTTTTTTTTTTTTTTGGGGGGGGTATGTACGTGTGCAAATGATCGATAGCCAATAGCTTGAAGGAATGTCCTGTTAAGCATGATAAACAGTTTGATCAACTCTTACCTGATTAGCTTCCGCGTCTACAGATCAAATATGCTGTAACAGCCATACAAAATTCTCAAAGGAATCAACATAAACAATACAAGTTGAGATTTTTTTTTTTTTCATTTTAATGAAAGGGTCATACGGAGAGACAAAGGGCAGCCGCGGCGCTGGACCTGCTAAAAGGCTGAGTTATCAAATCAAGAATTAAGATACGTGACAGTGCGTCTGGGAACCGATTTGATGAGAGTGGCTGCGAAAGGGGGTCGGGGCGGGCGGGTTCGGAGGGATATGCTTTGATAAGCCGATATGGTGGTTCATGCGAGGGTCGATGGCGCGCCGTGTGCTGCTTTTTTTTTCATTGATTCGTGGATTGTTTGCTTCGTTATACCGCGTTCTCTTTGATTTGTCTTTTTTTTTTGGGGGGGGAGGGGGGGTTGTTGATTGATACGCGTTCGGTCGTTTGGTTTCCTTTTTATCGGAGAGAGTTGATCGAGGAGTTGTTTGTGTGTTTGGCTGTTTTTGTATATGTTTGTTTTGTTTGTTTGTTTCTGTGGTTTGTTTGGTGGTTTCTGTGTGTGTTTTTTTCTGTGTCTTGTGTCTCGTTTATTATGGTTTCGGCTCTTCCTTGGTTCCTTCTTTTCTTTTCCTCCTTGTTTCGTCTTTCCTCTTGTGTGCTGTCTCTCGTTTGTTTTTTCTTTGCCTAGCTGCCTCTTCGTTCTATTTGCTGCTCCTCCATCGTGTTCTCTCTTTCTCTGCATTTCTCCTCTCCATTTTTCTTCTTATTCTTCTTATCTCTTTCTCACAGTTGGCCCCTCTCCTTCCTACTCCTCCCCTTTCCTCCTCCTCCTCCTCCCCCTTCCTCCTCTCCTTTCCTCCTCCTCCTCCTCCCCTTTCCTCCTCCTCCTTCTCCTCCTCCCCCCTTTCTCCTCCTCCTCCTCCCCCTCCTCCTCCTCTCCTCCTCCTCCTCCTCCTCCTCCTCTCCTCCTCCTCCTCCTTCCCTCCTCCCCCCTCTCCCTCCTCCTCTCCCCTCCCCCCTTCCTCTACCTCCTCGTCCCCATCCTCCTTCCTCCTCTTCCTTCCTCCTCCTCCTCTCCCTCCCCTCCCCCTCCCCCCTCTAGCGCCAGAGAGCTTAGCGCGGGAACGCCTCGTGACTCGCCTAGGTGAGATTAGGCAATTTTCTAGTCAGCCTCAAAGATTGATTCGATGTTTAGATTATACTGTTAGGCCGGGGCGGGCGACGCCAAAGATGGTCCGCGTCAGAGCTGTGATGGTTTGAATTACGTGGCGGGCGGGGCGAGGCGGCGCTGCGGAGGATGTTGGTTTTTGTGCGGCGAGCCAGCGCCGTGATTGTTTTTGTTTGGGGACGATTTGACTCCTTTTTTTCTTTGCGTGTGTGTTTGTTCTGCGAGAGGGAGGTGCTCTGGTCCTTCCTTTCCTTTGTTCTCTCAGGCTTTGCTCTTCGTCGGGAGGAGCTGTGTCTGTTGCGGTGTGAATGCTCCTTCGTAATGGTAGAGAGAGATGGCCACTTCATATCCATTGGAAGTTTCTATGTAAATGCGAAATGTGCCTTCGTCCGCTTATTTCGCCAATACCCGCTTCCCGCCGTCTGTTGTGGCACCGGAAGATCGGTCCAGTGCCACAGGTGTGCCGATCGGAATGTTGATTAGGCACCCCTTCCCCTCCCCCTCACCCCCCAGCATAGTAGCCTACAAGCACCGGAAGTGAACCAGACTCCCCATCAACAGTCCGTCTGGTGGAGCTGGGTGGGATTAAGCTTGGGGGGAGGGTAGTTTGGTGTTTGTTTTTTGTTTGTTTGTTGGGTTGTTTCCATGTTTGTTTGGTTGTTTCTGTGTTTGCTTGTTTCTGTAATTTTTATGGTCTTTTTTTATAGTCTCTGCCATGCACGGAGAGTACTTTCGCGCCTCGAGTCCGAATTCCTATTACCGAGGCTACCCGTCGCGAAACATATAAACGAGAACGACTTGTAACAGAGGGTTACAGAACGCATGTGGACTAGCTGCTGTGCTTCAAGAGCGACCGAGGAGCTGTTACTGTGCGATGACGAGTATTGTAGCGGCAGCTGACTCATTCATTGTCTCCAGTAGAGAGGACTGGGGTTCGCCTGGGCCTGCGTTTGGTCCGTATGGGGGGCAGAGATGAGTGTGCTGAAGGACGGGGCGAGGGAAGCCACAGCGGAAGGAGGATGACGTCATCGGGCCCGGACTGACCCTGCCAGCGGTAATCCTTATTGGGGTCAATTATTATACGTGTGGCGGCGAGTGTGTCACGCCCCGGTGCTGGTACTGGGCGTTGACAGGGCCAGGGACTTTCCTTGGCTCTCGGATAGGGTTCTTGGTGATATAGTTTGATATCGACTGTTATAAATTGTATTTTTTCGAGAAAGCAGAAGTTTCTAGTGTGGAGTGTCAGTAACTATCAGGAACTGCTGCGTTGGTGTTAGTGAGGCTACGAAATCCCGTATCTGCTATTGAAGTCTTGTTATTTTATTCTTTGTTTTGAATTGTTTATTTTTTACGTTCATTTCCTACTTCTTAGACAACGGAACAATTATATCTTCCCTACGCACGATCCTAATGCCTCTTATCTCATTCAGACCTTCCTTTTCGTATGCCTTCCCCTCCCCTTCTTATTCTCTGCTCGTCTCGGCCTTGCATCTGTCTCCATTGTTGTAACATTATTCATTATTATTATACATTATTCGCATCGCAGGATGTTAGTAATTGCGTCTAATGTTTGTCTTTTCTTTTCCCCCAGGTGAGTATCCCGCTGCCGGCCGCCTCGAGTGTGTGGCCAGGGCGCCTCGTGACCCAGTAAGCTAAAGCTGCTTCGTGAGTCTTTATTATTGCTCGTGTTTAGCCTCACGCTTTTTTCGTGTCGTCGTAAGTGAGCCGAGGTCGTTGCCTTAACAGCTAAGTGGCGCCAAGTGCTCTTGATGGCGAACGTACGTATTTGAAGGGGCGAATTTCCGTCATTTTGTAGCTGGCTTTTCCCGAGTGATGCCTTCAAAGCGTGTTTGGAGTTATTAATGGCTGCGTGTGTTTGGTGTGAGCGTGACAAGGGCTCTGTGAGGTTGCCGGCGTGTCCGCATGGGGGGGGGGGAGAAGCCAAGGACAGGAGTCGCAGTGTTCGAGCCTCTGCGGGAGAGGCTGCGGCTTGCTCTGTCAGGGCTTGGCGATGTGCTGTGTCCCTGTGCGCTCCCCGCGGGTGCTGTGCGCTGGCTGTCTGCCCTTCGTATATTTAGCGTCGATGAAAAGGGTAAAATAGCATATGAAAAAAAGATATGAAGATATAATAGATATGGAATAGACTGCCTTATAGATAAGGAACAGTTTTGTCTGTGTCGTAGGGACGGGCTACTCAGGACGCGTGGCATCGCCAAGGCTATGTAGGGGATCCTGCATCCTTGTAGGGGATCCTTGCACGCTCCGGCCAGACCATCTCGAGAGGGATACTTGCCAGGTTCCTTCATACGGCGAAACATTTGTGTGTTGGGAAGGAGACGCGAGAAAGGCTGGGAGTTAGAAGACGTCACGAGAACACAAGAACTAGTGCTAAGTGGACAGAATAGCGGGATCAGAGGGTCTCCTGTGGGCCGCGGGGCAATAAAGAGGTGCATATTTATTGCGTCTCCTCCATCTCTGCCTCCCTGTTCCCCCTGTTCCCTCTCTTCCCTCTCTTCCCTCTCTTCCTCTATCCCCCTCACCCCCCTGGCCCGCTCCCTAGTCCCTGGTCAGAGGGACTCAAAAGGCAGTAGTCTCTGAGTCCCGGTAAATGCGGCGGGGGTGTCTCCGTGGTTGGAGAACATTTTTTTTCTGGATTGGGTTTGTTATCATTCGTCAACTTAAAAGTGATTGCCTTAGTTTCAATACACAAACAAATAAACACGCACATGCCCGCGCATACGCCTTGTGCCAGGTGTTTAAACAGTAGATACCCCCAGAGGCAGAGGCGCACCTCGATCGTTGATAACGAATTAAGGCAGCATGGAAGCGCCCCCGAGATCCCTCCCGCCCATGTGGGAATAGGCCGGGGTCGAGGGCGCGCCCGCGATATTCAGGTGATAACAGGTGAACCGTAATCGGCCTTAGAAATCCTCGGTACATGGCACGCTCTGCGGGGGAAGAGGTGGGTGTTAGGGGGAACATTCGACCTCGAGAGGGAACGGAAGAGGGAGTGAAAATAAGAGGGAGAGGGATGAAGAGGGAAGGGGAGTCTAGATGCTTGAGTGGGAGAAAGAGGGGAGGGAAAGAAAGGAAAAGAGGACGGGAGGAGGAAGTGGAAGAGGTAGTACATTGGAAGATGTGGAGAGAGAGAAAGAGAGAGAGAAAAAGAAAAAGAAGAAAAAGGAAAGAGTTAGGTTAGGTGAATTAACAGAGAATAGAGGGTCATGGAGAGAGAGAGAGAGAGAGAGAGAGAGAGAGAGAGAGAGAGAGAGAGAGAGAGAGAGAGAGAGAGAGGAGAGAGAGAGAGAGAGAGATGAGAGGAGACAGGGAAATTATTTTTTTTTCTTTCTGTGTTACGCTACTAACGGACACGAAGTAAACAAGAGGGAAAAGAACACTGCTTAATGAGTGAGTAAGCGAATGCGTGAGTGAGTGAGTCAGTGCGATGGGTGAGTGAGGGAGTGAGTAAGATTAAGGAGAGGCAGTGGGTGGAGCTAAGGGGCGGGAAGGGCGGCCAGGGGAAGG
>NC_051387.1:2151937-2156937 GCF_015228065.2 Penaeus monodon | reverse complement strand
AGGGAGGAGAGGGAGAGGGAGAGGGAGAGGGAGAGCGCGGCGGCGAGACAGACACGTGTTGCATGCGACTGTCCCCTCCTCCCCCAGCCCCGCCCGCGTCCGCATGCGATGTTTTTCCCCCGCGGGTCTTAAGCCACTTCCTTCCTCTTCATTTGGATTTCCTTCCGTTTCCTTTCCCGTTCATACTTGTCTTTGGTGTTTATGTATCTATTTGGTTATTCTGTCTGTTTATATTTGTGATATGGTATTTCCTTGTTTTGTGGTTGTTTTTCTTTCGTTACGTGTGAGGTTTGTTTTCTTTGTGTGTTTTTTTTCCGTTTTTTTTCCGTTTTCTCTTCTTCTTCTTCCATCTTTCTTCCTTTTTTCCGTTTTCTTCTCTTCGTTTACATCGCATTCGTGTCTATTGCTGGTTTGTTCGCAGTTTCCCGAAGAATATTTTCTATTTTCTTTTATCATCATCATCCTTTGCCTTTCATTCTCCTTCGTCCTGTCTGTCCGTTTCCCACGCCTTTTTGTATCTCTTTTTGTGAATTCGTATTTCGTCATCGCTCACTTGTCTGTCTTATTACCTACGTTTTTTTCTTCACCGCTGGACACACCTTGTTTTTTTTTTCTTTCTTTCTTTTTTCTTTTCTTTTTTATTTCTTTGTTCCTTTTCTCTGTTCCTTTTTTTCATCATCTTCCTGTTCTTTCTTCTTTTTCATTTTATTCTTTTTTTCGTTTTTATTCTTTCTTTTTCATTTTCCTTCTTTCTTATTTTTCCCCATTTCCTCCTCCTCCACCCTTTTCATTCGTCCTTTTTTTATTTTTGTTATTGTTAATGAAATCTCCTTTCACCTTTCGTGATGGACTTGTTTGTGCCGAGGGTGTGGCACGTCGCTCTGCTGCCCTTCCCCTTTCGCGGCGAGGGAAAGGGGGGCGGGGTAGAGGTCCAGGGCTAAGGGAAGGGGTCGAGGGAAGGGGAGGGGGGGGGAAGGTGTCCGGAGTAGGGGTCCAGGAGTAGGGGTCCAGGAGTAGGGGGTTGTATGTGGTAAGGGGTCGAGGGAAAGGGGTTGTATGGAGGCACGCGGGTAGAAAGAGCGAGAGCGAGAGCGAAAGAGAAAAAGAAAGAGGAAGAGAAAGAGAAAGAGAAAGAGAAAGAGAAGAAAGAGAAGAGAAGAGAAGAGAAGAGAAGAGAAGAGAAGAGAAGAGAAGAGAAGAGAGCGAAAGAGAAAGAGAAAGGAAGAAAAAAAAGAGCGAGACAGAAAGAGAAAGAGAGAGCAAAAGAAAGAAAGGGAAAGAGAGACAGAGAAGGAGGAGAAACCCCTTCGCAGTTCGCCACGAGGCTCACTTCCCCGTCGATGCCAGCGTGCAGAGGAAGATAATGCACGTTGACAGCTCCGTCACCAAGAGCTGCTCTGCCAAATTTCCACACGTGACACCTTGTAGTTGTTTCTCAATATTAAATCAAGTAAGGACACGCTCGAGAGGCAACCGCTACGTAACTGTGAAATGGTATTTTTACGCTATGACAGTACCTCGTCCATCTACCCCTTTATTAGCGTTGCACCTTGATGGAGACACTCCGATCTGCTCCTCAAGTGGGGGGTATTTTTAGCGTCGTTTTCAAACTCCGTTTTCAAAAGAGAGCGGTGGTTGTGTAGTCGTTAAGGGGTTTTTGTTCGTTGCCTTTTTTTTTATTCATGAGACGCAGTCTATTTTTATTTTGAAGTTCGAAGGAAATGTTGTTTTGTTGTTTTTTTAATTTGGATTCGTTATCATGTTGAAGGAGATTTGCATGTGACTGACACGGGCTTACCCATTACACCTTGCGTCGTGGCAGTAGAATAGATACGACACTGCTAGGAAGATTGAATCCACTTCAGTCAGATCGAATCCTCTTTTAAGAAGATTAAATCCTAGTAAGACTAAATCCTCTTTAGGCAGTAGACGCCATGTTGGGTCATGAGCAGAGTGACGCAAGATGTCGAAGACGGTGACCTCAAATCGGGTCTAATCACGAGGAATAACATCAGTCTTATCAGTTGTAAACAATATTACTCCTCGGGAGGTGGTTAATCTGTGTCCTCTACGCTGGGTGACATGTAAATATGTCACGAGGAAGGAAGGAAGCCGATTTCGTTTCGTTCCGAGGTGGTTGCTTCGATCACGGAGGATGTGGTGAGCCTTACGGTAAGGAGTTATGAGGCGTCGACTGTTTGTTACACACGGCATGTTTCCGCGTCACGCTGTCGGTGCGTGAAACCTTAATCTGCCAAACGTTAATTATCCTCCCCGGATCTCCGATAAGGAAGATGATAATTCTCCGTTCGAGTCATTTCCTTAATTTGCGTACCATGACCGCCTCGACTTAACCCCCCCCCCTCCCCTTCCCTTCCCTTCCCTTCCCTTCCCTTCCCTTCCCTTCCCTTCCCTTCCCTTCCCTTCCCTTCTCTTTCCCTCCCCCCTCCCCTCGACTCCCCGTCTTACCCTCTTCTCCCTCCCTCCCTTACCCTCTTTTCGTTTCCTCCCTCCTCCCTTCCCCTCCCCTGGCCCCCTCTGTCTCCTGACGGACGGGCTGCCCACGGCGCCCGGCGAGCGTGCCACCCTGGGCGTCCCCCCGTCTCCCCCGGGGCCGCCGCCAACGCACTCTTCCAATTCACTTTTACTCCGGGTTCCTCGTACCCACTGACGCCACTTTCCTCGCCCCGATCTCTCTCGCCTCGGAGTGGCCAGGGTCGCCGCGCTTCTGTTCCCTCCTCCTCTGGTTTCTTCCTTTCGTGCTGGTTCCTGTCTGTTCCTTCTCCCTGTTCTTCTCTCCTTACTTCCTGTTTGCCTTTTTTTTCTCTCTCTGTTTCTTTCTCTCTCTCTCCCCGTTTCTTACTCTGTTTCTTACTCTCTCTCTGTTTCTTACTCTCTCTCTCTCAGTTTCTTACTCTCTCTCTTTCTGTGTTTCTTACTCTCTGTTTCTTACTCTCTCTCTCTGTTTCTTTCTCTCTCTCTGCTTCTTACTCTCTCTCTCTCTCTGTTTCTTTCTCCCTCTTCCTTCCCTCCTCCCTCCCTCCCTCCCTCCCTCCCCCCCTCCTTCCCTCCCTCCCTCCCTCCCTCCCTCCCTCCCTCCCTCCCTCCCTCCCTCCCTCCCTCCCTCCCTCCCTCCCTCGGGCGACTGTCTCAACGGCGCCTTGTCGATGCGCCGGTGCGAGTGGAGAGCGTGTTTTTAATTTGACTAATGCATTTTATCAGATAAGGCGGGAGTTTTTAGCCGCGTTTGATACCATTTCCCCCTTTAGAGACAGGTTGGAGGTATGTATATATTTTTCTTTTTCTTTTTTTCGAAAGGGAATAGTGCGGAAGACGGTATGGTGAAGGTAGATTGTATTTGTTCATTGTATATGTTATAAGGGAATAGAATCACTAACAGATGAGTTTCCTTTTATTTTTTATTATATTATATTTATTTATTTATTTATTTATATATTTTTAGTTTCTTTGTATTTGTTTTCTCCTTTGTTCTTTCGAAGTTGATTCCATGTTTCTCCTATGACGTAATTATGCTGGTTCTTCGACGTCATCAGCCACGTACATGGATTCGAGCTGAATATTTGCAATCCGCAGGAGAGATTCGAACCTGTTATCGGCAGCTGGAATGTTTTTGTCGTGGGAATATGTCCCGATTATCCGATCCCAAAATCCACATTCCGTGAATATCGATAAATCTTCCAAAAGCATCGGTGACAGTTTCGTAGTGAGGGAAGTGTCGCTTCGTGATTAGCGTGGGAAAGTCCAGATTCTTTTATTTCTCTTTTCTCTCTCTCTCTCTCTCTCTCTCTCTCTCTCTCTCTCTCTCTCTCTTCTCTCTCCTCTCTCTCTCTCTCTCTCTCTCTCTCTATCTATCTATCTATCTATCTATCTACCTACCTACCTACCTATCTATCTCTCTATCTCTCTATCCTCCCAGTATTCCTTGCTGTTTCTGTCTTTATCACTATCGAATCTTTTTTTTCGGCGATTTGCGGCGTTGCATGACCAAGTCGCGGGCGCGTTATGGCGTGGAGATTGATACAGAAAGAGCGAGAGGCGTTGGGTCGGGGATGGTAAAGCGGCCGCTGCGGTTTCCATGGCGCGTCGGTGGCTGCCTTTCGTCCGTTCGTTTTTGTTGTCCGTTTCGCCGACGCTTCCTTATTGATCTTAGGGGGGGGGGTCATGCTTATTATGCAGGTGTGAATATGTTTTTTTTTTTTAATATTATGGTTGTTACATACATATGTAATGGATTGGATGGCGAGATTCTTCAGCATTTATTTAAGATTCTGGCGAGGTCCCGATTTCGCTTTGGGATGCAGGAGGGATTAGAGGATGCCTTTGTTATCTTGTAGGGAATGGGATAACTTTGTATCTTAGGATAGTGAAGAAAATGGGGTATTTTATGTATCTTTAGATAGGAAAAAATAGGGTATATTTGTGTGTATTTAAATGGGGGAAAATAGGGTATATTTCTGTATATTTAAATAGGGGGAAATTAAGGTATATTTATGTATCTTTAAATAGGGGAAAATTAAGGTATATTTAAGTATCTTTAAATAGGGGAGAAATAAGGTATGCTTGTGTAGCTTAAAATCTAAGCTAAGGCATACTTATGTGTCATAAAATAGGGAATAATTAGGCTATACTTATGCATCTTAAAATAGGAAAGTTTCGGCCAATGGGAAGTTTGTGCTCTCTGAGTGCTTTCTGTTTTGTTGTTGCAAAGGTTCCCTTGCAGGTTCATCTCTTACGACATGCTTCTTGTTGACATCAAGGAAATGTTATTGTAACCGAAGTTGGTGTTATTATTTCCGGTCCTGTTGCTGTAATCATCATCAGCTACATTTATTATTGTTATTATTGTTATTATTATTATTATTATTTTTATTATTATTATTATTATTATTATTATTATTATTATTATTATTATTATTATTATTATTATTATTATTATTATTATTATTATTATTATTATTATTATTATTATTATTATTAAT
>NC_051387.1:2134437-2146937 GCF_015228065.2 Penaeus monodon | reverse complement strand
AGGCAGCCTCTCTCGCCCCGACCTGGCCAGCCAGGCTTAACCTGGTTGCAGCCGGACGGGCTTTGGAGAGAGGTTTAGCTCGCTGTCGGCTTTCGGGGACGGGGACAGGGACAGGGCGGGATGGGACGTGACGGGACGGGACGGGGACAGGGACGGGGACGGGGACGGGGACTGGGACGGGGACGGGGACGGGGACGGGGACGGGACGGACGGGACGGGACGGGACGGGGACGGGACGGGACGGGGACGGGACGGGGACGGGACGGGACGGGGACGGGACGGGACGGGACGACGGGGACGGACGGGCACGGACGGCACGGGAAGCGACGGCACAGGTGACGGGGACGGACGCGACTGGCGAGGGACCGGCGTGAGGCAAGGTGGACACGGGGCCCGCGTGGACGTCAATAAGGGGCACTCGATGGAGACGCGCCGCACACAGTCGACGGCGACGGTTACCGGATCGTGTAGGAGGGACTGCGCTGTGTGGTTATCGCACAGGGCGGCTACGTGGGCTCACGGAGGCGGACTGGGCAGGCGACCTGGACGGCGCGACGGCACGGCAGGCAACGGGAGCGGACGGGGCTGGAGAGAGGGGAGCTCGCGGACGGCGCGGGGACGGGGACAGGGACGGGCGGGGACTCGGGACGGGACGGGACGGGACGGGACGGGACGGGACGGGGGACGGGGACGGGACGGGGACGGGGACGGGGACAGGGACGGGGACGGGGGACGGAACGGGACCGGACGGGAAGGGGACGGGGACGGGGACGGGACGGGACGGGACGGGGACGGGACGGGGACGGGACGGGGACGGGGACGGGGACGGGGACGGGGACGGGGACGGGACGGGGACGGGACGGGACGGGACGGGACGGGGACGGGGACGGGGACGGGACGGGACGGGGACGGGGACGGGGACGGGGACGGGGACGGGGACGGGACGGGGACGGGACGGGGACGGGACGGGACGGGGACGGGGACGGGGACGGGACGGAGACGAGCGGCTGGTGTGAACGGGAAAAAAAACGTTGTGGCAGTGAACGGTGGGGCTGTTTGGCCCCATCCATGATGAGAAACGCCGAGTGAAAGTTGGGTCTGGAACAACCTGGCCAAAGGCAAAATTCACTTTTACAGTGTGCTTGAACTCGAACGAAAAGCATAAAAAAGAAATAAAAGTCAAGAGAAGACTTTCATTTAAAAATAAATAATAATAGATAAATAAAGATAAAATGAAGTTGCCATATTCCACGAAGGCGCACAAGATAGGATCACTCGCCGTAAAGAAATTCCAGTAGCCGGTCTTCATTCCAGCGCGGATGAGAAACGAGGCGGCTGTACCTCAAGCACTCCGGCGGCGTGGCCTCAGATCTCCCCGCCCGCACCTTGGCCGCACCTCACGCAGGCGGCGCTGGTGTGGGGCGCACCTCCATCAGGCAGTGCCGTCACGCGCGTGCTGCTTGATACCGCCACGTCTGGCCTCCATGGACGCCCCGCGCAATTCGCAGAGATCGGTGGGACGGACGCACGGCCGGACCGGGGCTGGCGGGAACCGGCGCCCACTAATATGGAGAACGAGTTTCGCCACCTCGTGTGTGCTATTAGGCGGTGCCGAGGGAGGCTGTGGAGCGAGTGAGAGGGAAGTGGGCGCTTCCGTCGCTCGCCTCTAGGGCTTCATTTGGGCTCCTTGGCTTCGGAAGGGACGGCGGGGCGGGGAGGCCTCCTCTGCGCCTTGCTGGGAGGGGTCGCCGTCGTGCGTGGTTTGGCGAGATTCAAGGCTTGGTGCATGAGAGCGATGGGCACCTCTCTCTCTCTCTCTCTCTCTCTCTCTCTCTCTCTCTCTTCTCTCTCTCTCCTTCTCCCTCTCTCCCTTCTCCTCCCTCCCTCCCTCCCTCCCTCCCTTCCTCCCTCTCTCCCTCTCTCCCTCCCTCCCTCCCTCCCTCCCTCCCTCCTTCTCTCCTTTCCTCTCTCCTTCCGTCTCCCCCTTCCCCCTCTCCTTCTCCCTTACCCTCTCCTTCTCCCTCTCCCTCTGATGCCGATTCCACTCTCCCACTCCCACTTCGTCTGCCTCCCTCCTTCCCACCTTCCTCTCCCTCTCTCCTCCCACTCCCCCCCCCCCCGGGATATGGGCGTCGGGGTGTCATTATCGTCACGGTCGTCACTCGGGGCGGACATGACGGCAGGACACGGAGGGGGAACCGCGCGGCCGGTGCTTGCGTGTCGGGCGGCGATTTGATCGGGCGGGGCCGGTCGAGCGAGGACTATTTTCCCGATCTCCCTCTCCCTCTCTTTCATGGCTCTCGGGCTGTCTATCTGATTATCTGTCAATCTGTCTGCTATGTGTTTATGTGCTTGAACACGTATACGCACACGCGCACATATATTCATATGCACAGACATACACACACGTAACTTTTACATTTGATATGGTGTGGCATATGGTAGACTCTGTCATTTGCATTATATTATATAATTTTTAGTATATTATATTATTGTTACATCATATATATTGTGTTATATTATATAATGTTATGTTATATGGTACGATATGGTTTACAATATAGTATGCTATGTTATGTTATGTTAGGCAATGTGATGTTATGTGAAAAGACACGGTAGCTTTTCCTAATGTGTGCAGTCGGGATAGATAAGTAACCCGTCAGTGCCATCGAGAGGGACTTCACTATAGGCCGTGGGTGGCTATTTATGAGGCAGAATGTTAATTGCGACGAACTGCCTTTTCTCTCTTCCTCCCTGTGGCGTTGGGCAGGTGGGTGGGGATCGGGTATTATGGTGGGGGAGGAGGAAGGGAGGTGGGAGAGGAAGAGGGGAGGGAGAGGGAGGTGGGGAGGGGATAGGGAGATTTTGGGAGAGAGGGGGAGGTGGGAGAGAAAAAGGGGAGGGGGAGAAATGGAGGGGAGGGGATAGGGAATGAAGGTGGGGGAGAGAGGGGGAGGTGGGGGACGAAGAGGGGAGGGGAAGGAGCGAGTTTGGGAAGAATCGGGAGGGGGTAGGAAGGGGAAGTGCGTGGCAGGAGAGGGGAGGAGCCAACAGGTGGTCGGCGGTGGCGGAATTACTATTCTAAATATTTCGCTATTTTCCGTGCGTGTTATTATTATAGTAGTGGTGGTGGTGTTGGTTATATGTGTATTTATGTATTTTGGAAGTCAGAAGCAGAAAGATGCAAATAAAAGGAAGGAAAGGAAGAGCCGTAAAATACGCCATATTTTAAACCGAAGATGGAACTACATATGCAATCCTCCCACAGTATGTGTGTGTGTGTGTGTGTGTGTGTGTGTGTATGTGTGTGTGTGTGTGTGTGTGTGTGTGTGTGTGTGTGTGTGTGTGTGTGTGTGTGTGTGTGTGTAGATAGATAGATACACATATATATGCACATGCATATACATGTATACATTGTACATACGTACATATATACAGTGCTTACATACATACATACATACATACATACATACATTATACATATATACATACATACACACATCTATATTTATACTTATCTATCTACATCTATATTTATTTATGTATATTTTTATCTATCTATCTATCTATCATTACACACACACACACACACACACACACACACACACACACACACACACACACACACACACACACACACACACACACACACACACACACACACACACACACACACACACACACATATACATGCATATAGATTTAAATATACATCTGTATGTATTGCTTTCCTCTGCTAAAAACGCCGGCGACCCCTTTCCTGTTCCCTCGACGCCAACTTCACTACCTCGGTTTTGCTGTGAGTTACGAGAGGATAATGCGGCTGTCAGGCGACACCCAGCCATATAGATACAATTCAGCGTGACTGATGAGTACCCATCCTTTTATGTAACACCATATGATGGGTGTACAAATTGAGGTGTGGGAACACATTTCGACCCTCACCCCCGTTTCTGTGCTGTGAAGATAGTTTGTATGTCCTTATGATAATTTATATTCTGTATACACACTCACACACAAACACACACACACCACACACACCACCCAACACCACTCATACCTATTATATAGTTATATATATAATAGATAATACGTTCATATTAAGATATATAATGTGTGTGGTTGGTGTGTGTGTGTGTTGTTGTGTCTTGCGTGCGTGCGTGGGTGCGGGATTGTGTGCTGTCGTGTTGTGTGTGTGGTTGAGTGTTTGTGTGTGTGTGTGTGTGTGTGTTGTGTGTTGTGTTGTGTGGGTGTTCGTTGTAAGTATAGATGTGCGTGTCGCTAGCGTATGCTTGCGTGTTGTTTATGTAATTATGATATGGTGTTGGTGCGTGCTGGTGCGTGTGTGTGTGTGCGTGCGTGCGCATGTGCGTGGTGGTGTGTGTGTGTGTGTGTGGGGTGTGGTGTGTGTGTGTGTGTGTGTGGTGTGTGTGTGTGTGTGTGTGTGTGTGTGTGCATGTATATATGTACTGTAATAATAACAAATAAAGAAAACCCCCCATCTATCTTGGCTTATTTAGAGATTTACTCTGTTTCCCATTCCAGATGACTACACGCGAGTGGTGGTGAGCAGCTTCCCGGGGGTCCCAGGCAGCGACTACATCAATGGGAACTACATCCGCGGGGCCAGCGGGTCCAGGGCATATATTGCCTCCCAGGTAGATATGTCTGTCATGTTTCTGTCTTGGTTTACAGAAGGGGTGCCAAGCTCATGACCCTTTGAGGGGCAGTTTTGTTTCAGGTATCATCTTTAGGGACAGCAAAGGTACAAACCAAGGTATTGTACATATTTGGCATCCTAGGATTGCGTTATTGAGAACTGTCTAATATTGTGCATCATTATGTAAAGTTTACTGTACTTATTAAATGAAACTATTACCATTATGGAAGAAAAAATAATTTATAATTTTCAGTGTTTTAATCATTTATAACTTTCCTTCAGCATGGTCATAATTTCCCAGGCTAATGATTATTCTTGTCATGACCATCCTGAGGCCACATTTGGCTCACTGGCCATGAGTTCGACATCCCCGGTTTACAGTCTTAGGTGCATTCTTTGAAGGACTTTTTAAAATGTTGAGAAAAGCACCCACACTCACTCCCACAACCACACACATGCAGGCACACACAAACACCCACTCCCACAAGTTAGGGTTTAAAAAACATTATAAGTAACAGTCCTACTTGCCAAACACAGGGCCCGCTGCCCCACACCACAGCTGACTTCTGGAGGATGGTGGTGGAGTGCGAAGTCCAGGTCATCATTATGGCCTCCAACGAGACGGAGGGAGGGAAGGTAGGTGTTGTAACTACGAGATTCAGATAGGTCAATGTGATGTGTCTTTAAATGATATAATGGAATGTTAATAAGGGTATCTATATTTGTTTTAGAGACCCTGAAGTAATATGCTGCATTAGTCTTTTAAAGTGGGAGGCTGTCAGATTTAGTATTTTTAGGTGTAAGTGATATCATTATTTCACTTTTATTATTTTACTCCCATTATGTTAAAATTTTGTGAATTTTAGTTATGACATCTCTTTATCAATATGCTCTCAATTTGTACTTCTTTTTCCAGCACAAGTGTGAATGTTATTGGGTAAACACAACAAATGAGGAGAGGCAGTTTGGGAATGTCACGGTTTCCTTTGTGAAGGCCAGGCAAGTGTGTCCAGACTTCATGGTTAGAACACTCAAGATCAAGTACCCCACAGACTCCGGCAAGACAGGTGATATACGTTTCTATAACTGTTTTATACTACTTTCATCAGTATTTTCATCAATGCATACTGTAACATTTTGTCTTTAGTATTAGTAGAAGTTAGGATCTCAGTTCCCTTAGTAAAAACAGGACACACAACTGAAGAGTAAACAGTTTTTTTCAGGAATTAAAACACAAGTATTATCTACTTACCCCTTCTCATGCCAATAAAGCAAACAGACAGTAAACTGTTTTGAAAGCATGTAACTAATTACTTTCGCTTTCCACCAGAAGAACGAACAATCTGTCAGTTCCACTATGTCCTCTGGCCTGACCACGGAGTGCCAGAGACTGTCCGACCACTGCTGGACATGGTGCGGTTGGTGAGGGACTGTCAAGCTTCGGAGACATTGCCTGTTCTTGTTCATTGTTCAGCTGGCTGTGGCAGAACAGGAACAATTTGTGCAATTGACTATGTGTGGGGTCTGCTTAGAGCTGGGGTAAGTATTTTACTGTTACAGAAAAGGTACAATGGGAATGAAATGCTTCAACATTTGTCACTATGGGCTCAGTTTATTCAACAATGTTTGTTAGCTTATAAACTCAAAGTATGCATTCAATTATACACTTATCCAAAATATGAATATTATGGGTATGGTGTGCATTGTTACTTATGTATTCATACAGTTCACAGGTATATAAATGCAAACACTATCATTGAAATGATTTTGATGTTAACATAAATCTTTTATTTCCTACTGACAGTTATTTCAATGCATTTTCAGCGTTTAACAGAAAATCTGAACCTCTTCGGCCTTGTAAAAGAGATGCGTAGACAGCGTGTTGCTATGGTGCAAACAAGGGAACAGTACATTCTCTTGCACAGAGCAGTCCGAGAACTTTTCAAGGAAAGACTGAAGGTTATAGATGCTCACCCATATGAAAATATAGCTACTGATGGTACACCTCTAATTTTAAGAGAAAAGGAGAGTGACTATGAGGAACTATATGTGAAACCTGAGAAGCAAGGTATTAACATTGACCATATTTTGGGAATTTTTGTTGCCTTAATATTGATGATAATAGCTATAAGTTTGTAAAGATAATGTTTTAGCTTTATTCACCTTTAAGAATGAGAATAAAAGATATGATATTCAATTTCTTCTCCAGATGAAAGTGCCAAACCAACCCCACCAACAACAGCCCCAAGTGCCGTATCCACACCAACTGGCTCTCTCACTCGATATTCAAATACAAGAGGAAATAATGGTAAAAAAATGACAGGAACAGATTTGATGTTAATTAATATATGTAGACATAAAGATCCTTTGTTCCATGTTTGTAGTTCAAAAATATATAGGATTGATTCTCTTCCTGCCTTCCATTTTGCATGTACATATGCTGTATATAGCACACATAGGGATTCCGAAATTTGAAATTCATTTGGTTGTTTTTAAATCTCTTTTCAGATTACCTGGCATCGAGTTCACCCATAAATAGTTTAGAGAGGCCGGTAGCTCCTGTTCCTCCACTCCCTCTGAAACTCTGCAAGCCTCCCCCTGTTACTTCATGTGTGTCACCGCACTGTTCACCTAGCCCCCATATTTCACCCATCCCACAGCCCTCCCCCATCCAAAATCACTGCTCACCTGTCCCTCAGCCATCCCCTGTATCATTTCCTACTGCTAACCAGGCTCATCGTAGTTACTCTGCCTCTCCATCTCTGCCTGTGGTTACAAGCACTCTCCAGCCTGTAGTTACTGTCACAAGTTCCAGTTGCTCACCAGGAGGATCTCATCTGTTCTCACAGTTATCACCCAACCCTTTCCAAGTCACGCCATCCAATAGTAAACCTGGGATTCACCCAACATCAAAATTAGAAAAGGATGCAGAAAATGCGGCTCACAAACGGCAAGTTGCACAACCCTCTGGTTCCTCCCCAGCTGGTGGAGTTACACAGAGAACCATGCAAACTCCTTCTGTGTCGGGAAGCCCACAGCCTTTATCCTCAGCTGCCACACCTTCAAATACACCAAACCATACTCCCACGCCACTGCATAGCCTGAGTATGTCGCAATCCGCACATCATTTGAATCCAGTCCCTCCGATTCGAAGCAGAACACCTTCTCCAGGGATGACATATGGAAGATCCTTAGAAGAAGGAAAGCACACTGTAGTTGATAACACTCATATTAGTCAGGACACTAGCACTAAGAGCACTGAAATTGTACGACGACCAAGCATAGCAGAGCTCAAGGAATTGTTTGAAAAGGCAGGAGATGCTGAGACTCCAGGAGTCAGACTGTCTCGCAGTGCTAGCAGTGTAACATCAAGAACTAGCCTGAGCATTCATCCAGATGCAGATGGAGGCTTTCGCATTAAGAGAAAGAGCAGTTTAGGGGCTGAAGAAACTTTGCAATCAAAGAAAGCATATGAAATGTTAGAAAGATCACGCCATCTTAACATCTGCCCTCCTCCACCGCATGAGCCTTCAAAAGCTGCAGTTGTATCAACAGCGCCTGTTACTGTTATAAGTGCTGCCAAGCCACCTTCTAGTCCTGTGTACACCAGCCCCTTGTCACGAAGGAGAGGAACCCACAACTTAAATGATTCCCAAGATGATAATTCTCATTCAGCTTTGTTGGCTCGAGTTGATGACAGACCTGCTTTACCTGTTAAAAAGAGCAAGTCATTTAGATATGCTCGGCCTGTAGACTCGTCCACAAATACCATAGCTTCTACAAGAAGTCCAGAACTAACAAGGAAGAAAGCAGATATTAATACCTATTTCAGCTTAGATAGAGGGAAAGGAGACAGCTTTTCACTCAATAAGTCAGAAAGTGGCAGTGTCAATTTCATAGGAGATATTCCATCACCAAGAGAAGGTTTCAAACTATCAGTCTATCAGATGCCTAATACATCACAGGCATCAAAACCTGGTGTAAGTAGTAATGAAACTAAAGATCAAACTATCCCAGAAATAAAATTGGACCAGAAGCCACAGATACCTCCCAAGAAAATCATCGGTGAGCGCTTTCGTAATGCTCGTCCTCCAGATTCTCTGTATATCAGTGCACCGCAGCCATATACTCCAGTTAACACATTACAAGGTACAGGCACCCCACATACTCCACAGTCTGCACCTCCGGTCATCTCATCAACACAAAATGGTTCACCATTTTGGAACCGTAATCAAGTGGATAGGTCAATTTATGACTGTCCAAAAGAACTACAGGCAACTTTGGGACTTAACAATGATAGTATGCCATCTACTTCAGTTGCAACATCCATTGCAAATAGCCAAAATCTGTATTCATCCCAAATGACAGATAACAGAATGCACACAAGTATCACTGGTCACACATTAGCTACTCTTCCTAAACCATCTCCAACCACAGAACTCTCTCAAGAGACTTCAGGCGCAAAGGAATATGTTAATGCAAGGGTAGTAAGAAATCCCAACACAGACACAAAAGAACCATCAAGGTATGTATACGTTCCTCTTCCAACCAAGAGAGGATCTCGAGATAATAAGGCACCTCATGAGTATGCAAACTGCACATTGAGTGCACAGTCAGATTCGGTGGAGGGGGAAGATCCTACAGAGATATATATGGATTCGCAAATTGTGAAGAAAGGAGCACCTGGTAAATTCCCTGTATATGATGAAGTAATTCCTACAGCACAGTCAAAGACTGAAAGTTCTCTCAATAAGTCTGCTTCTAAAGAAAACATATCCCTTCCCATGTCTACTTCAGCATCACCAGGATCACTTAGCACTACAGGCACAGCCACTACCCCTGGATCTGCAGACTATGAAGGTAATGGACTTTGGTGAAACAAGTACTAGTGTTGATGAGGTGTTTGAAACTGTCAACTATGAATTGCTTGGTGCTAAAGACAGGAGAATACACAGAAACACAGAGAATAAACACTCAGCAGAGAATGTAAAGGACTTTTGTTCTAAAAAGGATTTAGATCCGATTGCTCGGCAGGTATATCTAGACTGCCAGGATTACCTCCTCCATGGTACCAACAAATCTCCAGTGCCATCCCTGATGCCAAAACCTTCTGAGAAAGAGGCCAAGAAAGTAACCAAACCAACAGATATGTCTAAAAGCCTTACTTCAGCTCTAGACACAAGTATGGATGTAGATGAGGTGAAAAGTAAAGTAAATGTGGCACCCCAAGGGCTGAGGACCAGAGAACGTCGAAACAGCTACAGGCAGGCAGTTAATCCTGTTACACATAATGAACCCAAAACACCAGAGGAAAAGATAAGTGGAAAGTCAGAGCCAAGCCGAAGCATCCACAAATATGAGACCATTTGGTTTGAGAATGGAAAGCACATGACAAGGAAAAATAACCCAAGTCCCAATAGCCAACAACAGTTACATCAACAAGTTTCTAAATCAGCAAGTGTCCCAGCTGAGAGAGAAGACCTTCCACAGCAAAGAGGCAGTTCAAGTGTTTATATGCAAGTTAAGACCCCATTAACAGAAGATCATGGGTCTAATTTTAACCAGATGTCAAATAATAAAGATTCTCTTTTTAAAGAAAAATTGGAAGAGTTTCACACACTTGTTAATAGCATCGAATGGGAAAAACCAGTGAGAATGAGTGCTGCCTCTCCAAGACTTTTGGATGATGATGCAAACTCTAAGGGATCTGGAAGTAACAACAGCACCCTACAGTCCCATTCTACAACATCATCCAGAGATAGTGAACATCAAGAGCCAATTTATGTCAATACTCCTCCTCTCTTACCTGTCTCTAGAACTTTATCATCCAGTAACAAAGGTCAGCTTCCCCCAAAAGCTACCAGAAATTGTGATCCAATAGAGCCAAGATCTCCACCACCTTTGCGCCATAGTCGTACGGAAGGCAAATTAGACAACACAGACTCCAGACCTGGGCAGCAGTCGCCAGTTATTAATGCAAACTCCTTGTATGGTACCATAGCAACCTCAACTGTGAGGCCTAAACCACCTGGGAGTAATTCTTCTTCACCATCTTTCCCAAACTTTTCTCAAAATCAGGCAAAGCCACCATCACCCTACCACAGTTTAGTGTCTACAGCCACTCTTCCATCAAGAACAACAATATCTCCGACACCTTACCATAATATACCACCACCCAAAGGATTTGGCAGTGGAACTTCCCCTGGTAATTCTCCCAATCCGCTCCATTCTCTACAGCAGAACAGAGAAAATCATGAACCATTGTCATCTTCACCATATTACAACATGGCCATGTTTACAAGTGGCAAACCCAATCAAGTACAAAGAAATATTCCCATATCAACATCAGGACAAGACTCAAATCAGATGGGCAAGGCTGGTTTTTCTCCCTACACATCACCTCCACTAATCGCAAATGTAGTGCGCCAAAATTTCACTCACGGCCAACCCCCCAAAGCCCACATCATAGGAGATATTGCCATAGTTGGTATGTATAGTGTACTTCTTTGTCAGTTTTTTTTTAAAGATATTAGCAGTTGATTTACAAATTCACTAGTAATTTCTTATTCTTAATTCTGATTGTATATATTGTCATAATGGTCTTGTAGAAATTACATCTAGGTTGTGATTTTTTGCAGGAGAAGAATCTGTGCGACTCAGGCGGCCTGGGTTAGCTCCACATCCTAGAACAGAAGTTGGAAGTGCATGCAGTAGCAATGACTCAAGAGGTTCAGAAGGAGCACCTATTGCTCCTCCAAGAATAAAGAGGAATTCAACTGCTGGCTTACCCAGGCATAGTGCTATTGAGCCATCTTCACACATGCACAGTGATAGGCGTTGTGAGTACAGTTCTTAAACCAAAAGGAATCTATTGGGATTCTTTACTCACATGTGTAAAAAGATAAATCACCCTTTCTTGTGCACCACATTTTTTTTGTCATTTGTAGTGTGTCATTTAGGGAGTAAATGGTTTACTAAATTAAATCTTTGGATTTAAAATTATCCAGCTTCCAGTCAAGCAATGCTGAACCCTTTTTTTAGTAAATTTTTCAATATTAGATTATCTACTGAGATTAAGTAATTCATGTGAGATGGTTTCCTTTTATTTTATTGTTTCATATTACTATGAAACAAAAGTTATTATTGTTA
Source organism: Penaeus monodon (assembly GCF_015228065.2). Classification (NCBI taxonomy): domain Eukaryota; kingdom Metazoa; phylum Arthropoda; class Malacostraca; order Decapoda; family Penaeidae; genus Penaeus; species Penaeus monodon. The sequence continues at coordinate 2,135,128 of NC_051387.1, read as the reverse complement.
CTTTGATGATATGATGATGATAATGAATTTATGATCACCATCATCATCATAACCACTACCATTGCCAACATTATAGTCATTGTTGTTGTTATTGTCATTGCCATAATTATCATCATAATCATTACCATTAGTCATCATTATTATTATCACCTCCTCCTCCTCCTCCTCCTCCTCCTCCTCCTCCTCCTCTCCTCCTCCTCCTCCTCCTCCTCCTCTTCTCCTCCTCCTCCTCCTCCTCCTCCTCCTCCTCCTCCTCCTCCTCCTCCTCCTCCTCCTCCTCCTCCTCTTCCTCTTCCTCTTCCTCTTCCTCTTCCTCTTCCTCCTCCTCCTCCTCCTCCTCCTCCTCCTCCTCCTCCTCCTCCTCCTCCTCCTCCTCCTCCTCTTCCTCCTCCCCCCCTCCCCTCCCCCACTGCTACCCACCATACCATTGTAAGATTGCCGTTATTATGTAGTTGTTTGTAAATTTTTTATTATCTTCATTAATACTATAAATAAGGAGTCATTATACATTTATTATACAACATTTGTCGTATAATAAATCCATGGAGAGATGGACTAAAGAGAGAAGAACATTGTTATATCTGAACAAAAGATTAATTTGAATTCACAGTGATACTAATCTTGTAATACATAAGATGCATCTTTTTCTTCACTGTAACTCATACTAAAGGCATTTTTCCCTTCCAGGCTC
>NC_051387.1:2109437-2124437 GCF_015228065.2 Penaeus monodon | reverse complement strand
ATACACTATAAATAGATAGAAATAATAATAATAATAAAAGAAAAAAAAGAAGAAAAAGAATATATATATATATATATATATATATATATATATATATATATATATATATATATATATATATATATATATATGGAGTGATTGTGGAAAGTGTGAAAGAGTTCACTTATCTTGGAGCTGTTTTAACTAATACATATGATGATTCACCGGAGATGAAAAGAAGAATTACCATTGCCAAAAACGCCACAATTGCTCTCAATAACATCTGGAAAGACCGAAGCATTACCTTACGGACAAAGCTGAGGTTACTGAACTCATTAGTTTTCCCAATTGCATCATATGGTTCTGAGTGTTGGGTGCTGAAGTAGATAGACAAGAAAAAGATCAATAGTTTTGAAATGTGGTGTTACAGACGAGTACTGCGTATTAGCTGGACAGAGAAGAAGAGGAATGATGAAGTGCTGAGAAAAATAAATTGTAAAGACCGGCTGTTGGACATCTTGAACAGGAGGAAATTAAAGTTTATTGGTCATGTAATGAGAAGTAAAAGTATTGAGAAAAACTTGCTGACAGGGATGGTGATAGGAAACAGAGGAAGAGGCAAACCGAAGACAAGACTGAGCGACAATATCAAAGATATTTGCGGGCTGTCGATGGTATAAGTGGAAAGAAAAGCGTAAGATCGAGTTTAGTGGCGAAGGATGGTGGAGAGGTCCACGGCTGCTCAAACATGAGCATACCGTTATTGATGATGATGTATGTATGTATGTATATATATATATATATATATATATATATATATATATATATATATATATTATTTTTTTTTTTTTTTTTTTTTTTTTTTTTTTTAATGCATGGACTGTCTACCTGTAAAGCAACGCAGTCATATTTAGAAAGAGCAATATTGTCACTATCACATATAAAGAGGATCGAGATAATTTAAAACAGCGAGATGGCTAAGAAAAGAAGTTATATATTCTATACTGTGTGTCAAGTATCAAGATATCAAGTTAATGTACCTTCATTTCAATGTCTATACTTACATAGATGTGCCTGTGTATTTGCTCTATACTAAATAACATATTTTTGCTTCACAAATCTCGAGTACATTTGAACCTTGAACGATCAAACGTACAATAGTTTCCCCTCAAATATTAACGTTTTTTATGAAAACGAAAAACTATCGTTTTCTTTGAATGATGTAATAAATGTATATTCTATTTTATTACGAATATTTTTAATTATTATGAATGAACAATTGTACAATAGTGTTTCAAGTGTAAGGCAGTCTTTAATTTCTCTTGCTGAAATTTGCTTACAAAATCCTTAAACTTTGACAATTTATATTGATTATTAAAAAAACAGCAATTTTGTTGATTCCAGAGATTCACATAAACTTTGTGTATAATGGGGTTAGAACTTAAAAAAAACATACGGGGCAGAACACGCGAATACAAATAGCATCTGCATCATCAACGGGGATATATATCAAGATCTGATTCCTTGGGCATTTTAGAGGCAAATGCCATGCAATAGCACTCTCATAAGGCCAGACTCGAACGCGCCGCGCCAGCCAATCAGAGGCGCGGATTCCTGATGACGCAACACCAAAACAAATGACCGATGTGTACAGACGCCTGTGCTCGCTCCGCAGCTATAAATATGTTTTTTCGACTAATATTGTTCGAATTCTGCAAAGTGAAGAGATGAATAAGTTCACACTCTTTCTGGTGTTTCTGTGCGGGGCAATTTTCGCCGGTCTGGTGTCTCTGATGCACAGCTCATGGCGGTTTTACGCGTCGTCCGAGCTGGCGATGGTGTCCTCCCTCGGGGCCATCCCAGCGGGGTCGGATTTGGAGCTCATGGACGACGGGTACGTGGCCATGGCCCTCCTCGGGGCGCACGACGAGGACCAGGCCGTCTCCAAGAAGCAGACGACGGAGCTGGAAGACAGGCGTAGGTATTGGGTGGCGTGTGTCAGGACAGGTGGTTAGGTCATGACGAGCAGGTGTGTGTGTGTATGGGGGGGGGGGTTGGAAACGTGAAGGTCGGTTCGGGTGAAGGGGTTTAGGGGTTTACTGTGTGAGTTTTCAGAAAGTGCTCTTTTGGGATATGTTTACAGTGCTGCACTAAGATAGGGGAAATCTAAGAACGCTGTCTTAAAAAGAGACAAAATCTACACACCACCGTATGTAATTATCTGTACAGGCAAGAAGTCTGAGATTAAGAAAAAAGCTTGTGACAAATGCCATATGGAGACAAGGTACAGAGCCACTAGGTGGGGACCGGAGTGCAGAGTTCCAGGCAATTTAGTGATTGAGCAGGTGCAAAACCCCTAAGGTCAATTTGCATTATCTCACCAGGTGCCTCTCGGTTTGGAAGGTTTTGGTTCATGTGGATTCTCAGGAGTCCCCCCAAGCTTGTTGGCTGGGATTTTGTAAACAAATTACTTATCTTTTATCAAATATATTAAATGGTAAATCTTTAACACTCGCCAGAGACTAAATCTCCAACTCCATGGCACAAAATCAATTCAACAATCTAAGTTGCCATGAGGACTAAACATTGGTACAAGAAATAATCTGCAAACATGAATGGCAATGTCACAAATAAAGGAAGAAGATTGCAGAAAGTGCTGTTCATAGCCCAAGTACACTTGGCGCTCCTGAGTTTCAGCTCTGTCTTGTAGTGAATTGAGACATAGTCTCTGGTGCGTGCTTCTGTACTGTAAAGAATTACTCATATTGTAAAGATTAACTTCAAATATTTGGTATAGTTCCAGTTTCACACAACCATATGGTACAAGATAAACTTTGCATTGTAATGGACAGAATGACAAAAAATTAGACACTTTTCATCATTTTTATTTCCTTTGCATGTTTAACCCAATTACCACAGATTTATGTTATACACCTGTAGTTTTTAGTGAATTTTGTTACATACAGATGGCTCCACATGTGCTCAGCCAGCAGAGAATCTAGCAGTAAGACCTAGTCCTGATTTCCCCATTCCTTGAATTGGTGGGAAAATGTGTTTTTCTTTCTGATACTTTTGATATTGATACTGTTATTGTTATTATTGATATTATGATTATTCAATTCTTTTGAAAGTCTTAGTAATATTAATCCTTTCCCGACGGGTAGTATTCATAGTGGCCTGGGCCTCACTGCCGGGGTTTATATTGTCACCCTAGCATGCGCGACCGCTCATGCCCAATACCAGCTTCCCTTGCCTTTTCTTTGTAATACTAAAAGCCTGTGTTGTATTTTCAAAATTATTATTTTCTAAGGTCTCTATTTGCCATATTTCCTGATAAATCAAGACTGTAAGATATTTTTGTTGTTATATAGACTCCATAGTTGATCTTTATTCGCTCTATAGTCTGAATAAAATAAGCAATGAGTGGCATCATGGAGTTGAAACCATAGGTTTTATTGTATTTTCTTTTGCATTTTTTTTTAAAGTTATTTTATAAGATAACTTTAGTTTCAACAGGTTTATATTATCACTTCCATATCAATATACTTTTATGTTCAGTGTTTTTATAAATACGTAATTTTTTTTTTCTTTTATTTTTTCAAAAATACATATTGGTATTTTTACGTGGTTTTACATCATCACTTCGTGAATACTATATAATATCTCTGGCCAATATAGTCGATTACCGACGTAATTTTTTTTACACTAACCTCAGAAGCCCGAGAAGCCTTTATGAAATACATAGTATAGGAAAAATGAGAAAAAGTGTTAAAAACTACGAAATCACATTTTCAGTGGCAAAAAAATATTATTTTACCATAATTGTAACAAAAAAAAAACTCATGGCATGGCCATACATACACCATGGCATGTACGTACATGCCCCCAGCAGATAGTCCAGGCATGCCATGGCATGTACGTACATGCCACCCGTCGGGAAAGGGTTAAAGACAATGAAATTATACAAAAGGCACTTTCCAAAAATCAAGGAAAAGGGTAAACAGGTGAGATAGGACTAATGACTGACTCCTTGGTGACTAAGCTCTTGTATAAATACAATAAATAAACTTATATTAAACAGTGGGCATAGCATGTATTCTTGCCATCTGTGCCGACTGGGTTAATAAGAAAGTTTAACAAGACGCAAGTGATACTTTGGTTTACTTTTACATAATGACTGCTCCAAGATAGGGAGTATCTAAGGACACTGTTATAAAGAAAGGGAAAACTACACTCATTGATATAATTATAATAATCTGCACAAACAAAGAATAACATCAGAAATGTATAAGAATAGGTTACAACAAATGCCATGAGTAAGTTCATGTCGATGGGGTGGAGGTCCGGTATCAGTGTCCATGGGTTAGGAAGGTCTTTGGTTCATACGGCAATGTTGTAGATTCACAGGAGTGGCTGGAGTAATAGAGACTTAGTCTCTGAAGGGGTGTGGTCACTTTGTAAACAATTACTAATACTTTTACATATAGTATTTGCAATGAAATACAACAGAGTCAGACATATTTCACCAGGAATGATTGTAAAATATAATTTTATCATTCTCTACTAAGTATCAGTTTGGTATTTGTTTAGAACATTTATACTGAAATTGAAAAATCCCCTTTCTGTGGAGACAGCCTTTGCAGCTTCTCAGATATCAAACATGTTTCAGAATCAAGTAGCCTCCAGTACATGCCAGTTTTGATAGAGAACACTTCTTTCAAGTGCCCTGTCCCACAAGGACGTTGGCGATCATGGATTTCCATGATCGCCAACGATGATTAAAAATATAATGTGTATTTCTTACCTGCATTGAACAGAGAAAGTTACATGATCATTAATTTTATAAAACATATTTTACAGGTATTCATACTCTTAATTTTTTCTTTCAGATGCTGAGATAGAGGCATTAAATACATTAAAAGCAGCACAAGAATTGGTACACTCAGGAAAGAGCGTTAGAGCTGGTAGGCTTTTGGAGCATGCCTTTTCTTTGGCACCAAGGCACCCAGATGTTCTCATACATTATGGAGAATATTTGGAGCATCACCGCAATGACATTGTGCAAGCGGATAAGCTATACTTAAGGGCCTTGGCTGTGTCTCCTGCTAATTCAAGGGCATTAAGGTGAGACAGAAAAACAAGAAATGTTAAATGTAATAATGCTTATAATTAAGTCTATATTAATTTTGCAAATAGTTAATTATAATGAGTTAACTTTTTACTGTTTAAATTTTTTGCAGAAATCGACGTAGAACTAGACCCATCGTTGATGATATGGATGCAGGGATTTTTAGTCGTATTGATGGCAAAAGAGATGATTTAGCACTAATCCCGAGTTCCTCAGCTTCTCTGAGACGCATTAAAAAGGAAGCTTACTTCCAGTACATTTACCACACAGCAGGCATTGAGGGGAACACCATGACCCTGGCACAGACTCGGATGATCTTGGAGACTAGACTAAGTGTTGGAGGTATGATCAGTGCCTGGGCACCTAATAATGAGTAATAGGATTTGCAGTCTGAAAAGAGGAAAACTTGTTATTTTTGTGGCAGTCTTTGAATGTGTAGATGCTTAATTTGTATTTATAGCATGTGCATACCCCCCTCCCCTCTCTCTCATGAAAAAATAGAGTTAGTATTCCTTAAGTTATGATCTTTAGTATTTCACACTGAATAATCAGTATGATTTCTAATTATATCTTTTAACCTCTGCAGGGAAGAGTGTCATGGAACATAATGAGATCTTGGGTCTGGACCTTGCTCTCAAGTATATCAACATGACCCTAGTGCACAGAGTTGGCCGCATAACTCTGCATGACATTCTGGAAATTCACCGAAGGGTTTTGGGTCATGTTGATCCCATTCAAGCTGGCCAGTTACGAACAACTCAGGTGCAGTGATTTTTTTTTCCCCATTATTTATTTTTTTGTTTTGTTCATAAACTTGTTTTGAACATTATGTAATATGTCATTTACAATTAGGATTATGTAACTCCTTGAACTCAGACTACATAAGAATACACAAATTTTCTTGTGGGATCCATTCTTTATCAGTTAACAGTTCACATTCACTCATTAAGCAATAGTTCTTACTGAACAGCTTTATGAAAAGGTAATTATATTACCTCTGCAGATAGCATGTAGAAAGATTCTTAATTTTCCATGGTCGTTTGTGGACCTTTGATTATAATTGTACCAATAGCTTTCATTACTTTCACCCCCATAACATTCTTCAGTGTGTCATCATATGTATTGATTGATATAATTGTGGTTCATCTTCAGGTTTATGTAAGTGATCATGTTCCACCTCCACCAACACACTTGCAAGTTCTTATGGAAGACTTTGTGCAGTGGTTGAACTCACCAGGGGCTCAGAGACTCCATCCAATCAAATATGCAGCTCTTGCCCACTACAAGCTAGTGTTTATACACCCATTTGCCGATGGAAATGGAAGAACAGCAAGATTATTAATGAATTTTCTGTTAATGCAGGTATGTTATGTTCATATTTTTTTCTTAATCTACACATTCATGTTTGTTCAGTTGTATGGGAAAAAAAACTGGGCTTAGGAAATGAGTAAAAGTATCTTGCAAACAAATAGAAACAGAACAGGTGCCAATACTGAGACAATGTCACTTAGCTAGTAATGGTGTATTATCTACACTTAAGTTATCCTCATCATTGCAATTTTCCTCACTTTCACACACAGCAGTGTAAGTATCCATTTCATATTTGTCCCAATTGACATCCATTTCCTCACTGCTATACTCTTCTAGCGTTTTCCTTGTTTTCCTGGGCTTTAGTATAGTGTCTCCAGACTTGATATATGGGCCCTATGTTATATTGTCACCAATAGAGGAAAATCTGTAAGTGATGGTTGGAAAGAAAGATATTCAGCTGATATGTGGGCTGATGGCACCTTGTGTCTTATTATCATTGAATGATAAACCCAGACTAGGGGTTAAATATCATTATGATTTGATTTTTTAAAAAACAATATACATGCCCAAATTTTGGCCTATATTATTTTTACTACATTCTTTAAAGCATCCTAAACTGTGGAAAGGTCTAGTATTGCATATCCTCATGCAGATAAACAGCCCCCTTCCCTTAGCAGATAACACTTTTACTGAAAAGAAAAGGGACCAAGAACAATAATGAATGGCAAACAATGACTGAAATGATTGAATTAGCACAGTGCAGTCTCACAAAAGGTTGCTCAAAGGTAGTGAGGGAGTATTTTGGCCAAGTCATTGGTTTAGGTTGCATGTTAGGTTAACATTAACTATACGTGAAGGGCTCTAAAGGTCTAGGAAGCTAAATCTATCTTGTCCTGTTTATCACTAATTATATCCAAAATAAAAACATTTCCTATAATAAAGTTAATAGTCAACAAATAATATTCTATGTATAACACTAGTTGACTGATAGGATGAATCAATAATTTATTTTTTAAAATATTCAGTGTATTGTGGTACAATATAATTTTTATATTCTTCAGGCTGGCTACCCACCTGTGATAATCCGTAAGCAAGACAGGCTTATGTATTATGACTGTCTTCAAACAGCTAATGAAGGTGACACTCGGCCATTCATTAGATTCATTGCACACTGCACTGAGAAGACATTAGATGTATATTTGTGGGCCACAAAGGAAGCCTTACCCAAAATAGGCCAGGAAAATGAAACCAAAGGTGGAGTGAATAAGTTGAAAAAAGACCACCAAGAAAAAGATTATGAAATGGCTGATATCAAGCCCAATGTTGATAGTGAGGAAGTCAAAAAGTTTTCCTTTGAATCAGTTGATGACATTCCGCCATGGCAAGTGGAAGAAGAGGACTATAAAGAGAAAGAACTGTTCAGTGGAGGTCAGAGTTATATACCCACAAACATTGAAGATGACATACTTAAGGAAGGTTCTAGTCATAGGTCAGAAAGTAGTGTTGATCATGAGCATGGTTATAAGTTATGGTTTGCTAGTGACGAAGATCATGGGACAGTAAGTGGAACGAGGAGATATGGGAGAGTACTAGATGAGCAAGCTTTGTTTGAAGAAGTTACAATAGAAGATAAAGTTAAGGACATAAGGGACCATGAAGATGACGAGAACACTATATCACGTGGTCTTTAGTAAAAATATATTTTTAATTTTCTAACTATATATTGAATTATTAGGATTTTAGACGTACTTGAAATTTTACGTCCACACTTGCACGGCATATATGTATAAAGTGACAATAATATATATATTTATTTATTTTAGAGAAATCTTTATAATATTGTTGATAGTACTATACCCTAACACCTAAACCATAGTAGGTTTGAGTGCACAAGTTAGAATAAGTGTCACATTTGTTAAACTATTAATGTTTTTATGTTAAGGTTGTATATATTATACAACAGTATTTATATTTTTGAGCATTCATCAGGGACCTATTTATTAAAATGGTGTCCTGTAAACTCCCAGTTAGGAAGAAAAAAAAATGTTGATATTAGTATAATAAGGATTTTTTTTTGTATAATATATATGAATATCATACTAGTGCTCAAGAATCATATTGTGAAAGTAATGAAAAAAATGCTTATGCAGTATTTTACCCCAATACCCTTTCAAGATTTGTGCAGTTTTATTGTTTATATTTTCTTTTCTTTTTTGTATTGTAATATATTTTTGGATAGATTATTTACATTTTTAAGTGTGAGACATGCCTGAAATTTGAATCTACCATTTTCTTATACATTAATATATATTTATTTTAGATTCTATCTATTCTCTATTATTTGGATGAATTTGGCAGGTCTCCATGGTTAAATGTTATTCACAAGATACCGGTATGTTTTTTGCTTTATTTGGGCATTTCCTTATAATTTTAGGTGATATTGGTCAACATTTATCATGGCTGATTGCAGAAGGGTACAGGAAATTGTTATCTGTTGAATCAGTTTTTCTGTTCTAGTTCAAAAAGAGAAAGAAAAATAAATAGATAAAAAAGTAAGAAGTCTGTTATGCCAGATTTGTTAAAAAGAGAGAAAAAGTAGAAAGTCTATTATGTCAGATTTGTTATTCCAAAATGCTGCTGCTCCTTATCCACACCTCAAACTTTCATTTGGCTTAGGTATTATTAGAACTTTTGCAATTTGAGCAAAATTTCTTTCATAACTGCCTCCTTTTTTATTGCAGAATGATTATATTCATGAAATTTGAAAAGCTAGACAGCATATATTTCAATATTTTAAATTTAATTCTTTCTTGCAAATCTTTGCACTTTTTATTAAAAGTAACATACTAGCCCAAATTTATTATTGCATTGCATGAAACTTGCCTTCAAATCAGTTCTTGATAAGGATGGATTTCTAATGTGAAGAAAGAATTGATGTTAATAATGAGATAAACTCATTATTAGCATGGCATGATGACATTCTTCTGGCTTGTTCTTGTGTTCACATTTTACATTATTATTCTTACATGCCTGACCCATGAATACTGAACGATACCAAGATTAATACAGTGACCATTCACATTATATTTTGTAGGTCTGCAGTTAATTTATGAATACCAGAAGTCGAGGGTTGTTTCTGTAAGAGTAACAAATGAAGCATGATTTAACCATAAACACTATACCAAGCTCGGATCTAGTAACTAACAGTGGTACCAGATCTAGCAGTGAATCCAGGGCACCTAAATGTGGTTCTTGGAGGGCACTCTCTTGTTATGTTTGCAGAGAAGACAGCTCGGTTTGTGGCATTTTACCTCTTACCAGCTTTTACCAACAGGCATGGTCATTTTGATGGTTTGCCTCTGGTTTCTCACTTTTGACATCATCGCAGCCTCTACCTGTCATAGACTGTGATTTAGCAGGTTTGTCTGTGTGGGTACTGCCCCCTATGTGGATGGGCCCAGAGATAGAATGAACTTGCTATTGCTTATGTAAAATGTGTAATTTGGAAACAAAACTCATAAAGCTCTTTTATACTAGTAGGTACTCAAATAGTTTATTTTGTTATATGTAATGAGTCAGACATTCATTAAAAAGTTTATATGTCATGTAAAGGAGATTCTTCCATATTCATTAAAACCAAAGACTAGGCAGGAGTTTAAGTATAATATTTTATGAACATTATAATACACAAGCATATATATTGAAAACTAGTTTCTCTTTTTGCCTAAGGGTTTCATGATGGAACTCTTATTTAACCCAGTCATGACAGGAACCTCCAGTGGTATACTGAACAATACTTCAGGGTGCATACTGAGTCAGCTGCCCAAGAGAAAAAAAGTAGAAGCATGGTAAACATAAAATTAGTCTGCTCTGTGTTCTCGGCTGTGACAAACAATTTTTTAGGTAATGAGATTTAAAAGTTTAAAACCTCTTTTGAAGGACCATAGCTAAGTTGTCCTCACGTGATGCTTTGGCATGAATGGGTTAAATGAGTCATAACATGATGTATGTATAGAAATGTGCATATGTAGAAAATTTAGGAATAATGATATTGATAGTAATATGTGTATTGTTGTCATTATATAAATAGTTACTGACAATAATGACAATAATAACAACAGTAATGATAATGATAAAGTTTTAAATGAAGGTTTGCTGGTTATAGTAATGAACACAAAAGTAAAGAAAATATACATGTGTTTTTACATGACAATTTTTAAATTAATTTTCATTAATGAATATTATTGTCATGCTGGGGAAATTAAAAGAAAAGTAATAAGAAAAAGACATTTCTTTATTGCAAATACTATAAATATATATAACTCATTCTTGCTTGGAATGTCTTTCCTCTAAAAAGAAACACAAGAGAAAAGAAGTTGTATTTCCTGTACCACTTACTGGTCCCCCTCAAAAAAAAAAAAAAAAAAAAAAAGTGCAGAATAATCTGAATCTTTTGTAAAGTTAACCTGAAACATACCTTGAAGAATAAATTAATTCCATATTTGGATGTTTCGTAGATGACATAACATTTGGGGTCTCAACTGCAGTTAATGGGTTCTATCTTAAATATTTGCAATAAAACTGTCTGCTATTTACAATGCATGTATTCTGACTCAAGAAAATTAAATATTATGGACATTTTTTTCTGTGCATCATGATCAGTTAATACATTAGCAATACAAATAATTATGTTATTCTCTCTAACAATAAAATCCAATAATACATTAAAATCATGAAATAACTGTACTCATACATACATTCATTCACTCGAAGTACAAACATTTCCCTTGGTTGGCAGATTAAAATAGAAATTGTAGTGTAAAACATTGCATTAAAAAAATATACTAAAGCTTTTTTGTTCCAAGATTATATTAGCAAACCAGTACTAAACACCAGGACTGAGTACTGACGGCTACATAAAATATGCGATGGACATATTTGAACCAATAACCAGTGACCAGTGAACTGTCAATACATATTTTTCTTCATCCTTTTATTCTTGCTCAACTTCCATTTTAACTTCAAATTTGCTCTTCTGATCTTTATCATTCCTAGCAGCAAGGCACTTTCGGATCTCTAATCCAATTGCACGTGCCATAGGTGGAGGGACAGCATTTCCGACCTGAGGAATGTTATTACTTTCTTATAGAGAAATTGAGGAGATTGACTTATGCAGTAATGTAAATCTAAAATATAACAAGACTTCAATATTGTAAGATTTTTGTGTTCATTACTTGTTGTAAGAGAGATTAAAGACCTTATTTGATCTATATTCTCACATGGTTTGTACACATACCTGAAAGGTAAATACAATAATAATTCATACATACCTGTCTGTGTTTCTCCAAAATTGATCCATAAAAACGGTAGGTATCTGGGAATCCTTGTGATCTGGCACACTCGCGCACACTTACAACCCGAGACTGCTCTGGATGCAACACACGTCCCTGGAAAAAGAAAAAAGGTAATTATCCTCTTTCCATTTCTTAGAAACATCTTGTCAAAAGGCTTAAAACAGATTAGACACTTGCTAATACCTGCTTGCCCATTGGTTCAGGATTTGTGACGGTTGTGGAGAAGAAACCGTCCCAATTCAGCCTGCCATAGAGACCTGACCAGTGGTTGTGACGATTGCCAGTGTGTGGGAGGCACCAAGGAATGAGGGTGTTAAACTGCTTGTCCATTGGATCACATGCTCTACCAGCAGCACAAGCACAGACACCTCTTAGTGCTCCAGTTGATGATCTCCCCTGTTTTTTGTCTGGATGTGTGTACTGACTGGAAATGAAAGAAAAACACAGATTACTACTCAACGTCCCTAAATTATGATATTCAGGATATATGTTAATGACATTTCGAATCAAAGAATTTCTCATTTACCTTAATGCCTCAGTACACTTGGACTTTTGTGCCTGATTTGAGCTCATTTAATTAAGCCACTCAAAAACTGATGGGCTGTTTTTATTTTTCATTTTGTTTAATAACCTTTTTTTCAACTTTCATGCTCACTGTTTGATAACTATGTGATGTACCAGAACAAGGGAACATATATCATAATCTGGGTAATTGATGAAAAATTTACAATATTTATATCTGTCAGCAAGGGGAGTCTGGACTTGTGCTCTGAAACACATGTCTATCCTTTTTTACACTTACACAGAAAAAAAGGGAAAAAAAGAAGAAGAAAAAAGGAAAGCAAGGAAGCAAATTTCATCATTCATTCATCATAAGTAATTAAAAATATCAGGTTAAACATATGAACATTAGGTGCTTCATATACTCACAGTTTCTTCGTTACTTTTCCATCTGAAAGAGTAACTACGATGTTGGGCAAGTCTCTCCAGTCAGACCCTGGCACTGTTGGAATGTACTTCATGCGAGCCTCAACCAGAGGTGCCATGTCTTTACAGATGTGATCTCGCAGAATAGGCTGATACTGATCGCCACGGATCTACAAGCAAGAAATAATAAAAGTAAAAAAAAAAGACATAAATGCTGTCATATCAAAACTGGTTATTTAATAAAATTGTAGAACTACAGTATAATATCAAAGTTTTCAACAATCTAAAGTAAAAGAAATTTTATGTTTTTGAATGCAAAAATAAATTGACATCCCCTACAATTATCCGTATTAATACAAAAACCTACCAAGCGCTGGAAATGGGACTCTGGATCAGTGCCATAACTTATCTCCTCCCTCCTGTGCCCATTGCGGATTTCAGGAAGGTCTGACATGGTATCTCTCACTGTGATTGTACGTAATGGGGAGGACTCAACCCACTGGGAGTTTGTGGTATACTGAAAAAGGTTACAAAATTTCATGACTAATTAAATACTTTAATGATATATATATATATATTTTTTTTTATTGGTTCTTTCCATTTCTACCTAAAAGTCTTTTAATTAAAGATTTACATATACAGTAAATGCAAATTAAACATAGAAATCTTTTAGTAAATAATACATAAAAATAAATTATGAAAATCATTAACAAACAAAACAAAAAAGGTGGCCAGACTTACCTTCTTGTTATCTACAACAACAGAGAGATTGCAAGCTCTTGGGTTGAATGTATGTGTTGGTTCAGGATAAAAAGGTAGCTTTTCACCAGGTGCAGCAGCTAGGATGATTAACCTGCATATAAAGTAGACCAATTAAAGAGCTTGACATCAAAAAGACCAAACAATTCATCTTCACTGTTATCAAATGTTTACACTCACCTCCGCCTGGTTTGCGCAACTCCATAATTGCCAGCCTGAAGCACACCGAATGTGCACTGATAGCCCATCTTTACGAGAACTCTCATGGTCAACTTGAGCACCATGGAACATTTGTATGACACAAAGTTTCGTACATTCTCCAGGAGGAAAAACTTTGGGCGATAATAATCACAGTAGGAAAGGTATGAAGCCACTAAGGAATTCTGAAAGTGAAAAGTTTGGCTTGTTAATTTAAAATATAACAAAATACAAACTAATCATTACAAATAACAATGAAGTATGGAACACGAGGAAAATTATATTATTTATTCATACTGATAATCCTGTCTTACCTTGAACATTGAGTACTGGCGAGAGTTGAACCTATTCATGCCAGAGAAACCTTGGCAAGGAGGGCCTCCACACATCATTTCTACATCACCCTTTTGGGGAAGACGCTGGCCTTTCGAGTTCATATTTTCACCCTGTAAATGCAACAAAAATATATATAAACTTACAGTAAATTATCCTTTATGCAATCAACCATTTCTCTCTTTTCTCACCCTTTTTGTTCATTCTTTAACATTCCCAATTCTGGCAAAACAAAAACTGGACTGGCCTCTAACTTACCTCCATCACCATCCTCAACAGCAAATTACAGTCATCAGTAAACACTGTGGAGCTTGGGTTGTTAAGCCGATAAGCTTGTGCAGCTGGTTCAAACACTTCTACCGCCCATTTAGACTCGCTTATCCCTGCTTGGTGGAAACCTTCTGATAAGCCTGTTAAGGGGAAGACAGATTAGTTATGACCCTTCTGGTGTTAAAAAGTCACTATTCGTAATTCAGACAATAAATTTCAATAATTGAAGCAAAGGCTCACACTCATTCAGCTCCTTTAATTAAGAGGAGGGAAAATAGAAATAGAGAAAAACAAAGTGTACCTCCACAACCAGCAAAGACATCAAGAGTCCGCAGTTTTTGGGAAATGGCCGGATGTTCTGGGAAACCTTGCAAGCTATTCTGGTCCCCAGCATTGTCTTTGCTTTCACTTTTTCCTTTTCCTTTTCCTTTTCCCTTTCCCTTACCCTGTACAAGAGAAGAAAATTATGAAATCTCAATCATATACTCACAATTAAAAATGTATCCTGTTCAAGTAAATATTATGAAATTTCAAAGATTATATACTAACAAGAGAAATGTATCTACAATTTAAATTTCAGAAGAAAACTGTAAAACACACCTTTCCTACAATGCCCATGGTTTGTGCACGTGCAGGTGGCTCCACAAATGTTTTTTCTTTGGGGTCGTATGCTTCTCTAAAGAAAAACCTGAATGGCCCCTCTTTGAAGAATTGATCAACATTTTTAGTACCCAAATTTTC
>NC_051387.1:2101937-2104437 GCF_015228065.2 Penaeus monodon | reverse complement strand
TCTTGCACATGTAGATCTTCTCCCGAACAGAATCCACAAAAGGAGCATACGTTTCACTTGGGTCCATCAGGATGTACTCAGCATAAGCCGTTGAGAAGCCAATGAGGGCTTTCTCTCCTGTAAAAAAAGGAAAAATTGCAATGTGATTTTTTAGAAGATACTTCAAAATGCACTAAATTATTTCTCGGCAGGACTTCTTATCATTATTTAACTCAATAGGAGTTAAAAGCCCAAACTAGCCGAGGAGGAACATTACAGCCACTTACCTCCATCGAAGCCAGATATCCACCACTCGTTGATAGGGCCCATTTCCTTTGCAGCAATTCCTCCCTTGGGGCTTGGATCTTCTTCATAAATGGGTTTTACATAGCCAGAGAAATAAAGGAGTACATTTCTTTCAATCAGCCCTCCATCAAAGGGACAAAGATGACCTTCTTTGTCATAAACACTGAAAAATAACGAAGATTGGATTTCACTTGCGACTATCACTAGGAATATAGTT
Organism: Penaeus monodon; assembly: GCF_015228065.2. Taxonomy (NCBI): domain Eukaryota; kingdom Metazoa; phylum Arthropoda; class Malacostraca; order Decapoda; family Penaeidae; genus Penaeus; species Penaeus monodon. The sequence goes on along the minus strand of NC_051387.1, from coordinate 2,103,935 downwards.
CTCTCTAAATAGGTTTTAAGTCAAACCTCACTCCTTTATATGTATACATGTGCATTACCTACATATGTATGTATGTAGAGAAACAAGACAAATGAACGAATCCAATCGGTTGTTTGACTTTACACAGCTTTGTTAAAGAACACAAAGCATCATATTAAAACATGATTATTAAGGGATGCTCACAAAAGCACCTTATCAAAACCTGATATTCTGGTTTACATGGCAGAGTATATACACACTTAAGCAATGAGATCTCTCAGAAAGTAACAAATAAAAAGAATATATAGTACTAACAACTCCTTTTTTCCATGTCAACATACAAAAAGAAACTTACTTGAATCCAGTAACCTTGTGCTGTGGCCTCTCATCGTATTCATGTACAAATTCCTCATCCCCAGTGAAGAGTGACAATTTCTGGTCCGTGAGGGCTATAAACTCCTCAACAGCCCCTTCTGGATGGCCAGGAAACAGCAACAGGTCTGGACTTTCAAGCTGTTGTCGGCAGATGTCACATCTCTTCATAACTTTATTCATTGTGGTACCAATACTGTGGGGGTATATATGAATAAGTTTGGGTTGACTAAGGTGGTGGAAGCGACTTAAAATGTGCTCTTGGTAAACAGTATTCATACAAACAAACACTAGTAACTAATCACCATCACCTTTGCTTCGCATCTGCCTTTACATCCTCTTCTCCCGTAAGTCTCGGACGTTTTGTATCTTGCTCATCATCATCCATTTCTTTCTTAATCTCTGATTCCACCGACTTTCGTTTGGAGATAGCAGCAAACATATCAGTGACTGATCTTTGCGAGTTGTTCTGAGAACGTCTGCTTCTTCTGGGAGTGACACCTGTAACAACAGTGTACGTCTTCATACTTTTTATCTATAAAATTAACATATATGTCAAGAAAAGTTGAAAGCTGAGAAATATTTGAAGCTCAGTCTTGGAATAAACAGGATATTTTGACTTTTTTCTAATAATGAATAAGAATACGTGAAATAATATTCATGAATTCTGACTGCACTACACTATGCACTAAAAAATGTAGGGGAGAGGAGGAGGAGGAGGAGGAGGAAGAAAAAAGTCGAGATTAAAACAAATATTCTTAAAGTACCGTAGTATGCATAGGATAAGTAATCCAAAAGGAAAATATTACCATTGCTCTTTTTCCTGCCTGGCTTTCCCTCGGAATCTGGACTGTCACCGTCAGCTGCAACTTCCATCCCCTCTTCCTCCTGTGGTGTGCTTGTTTCCATTTCATCAATCTCAGTCCTCTCTTCTTTTATCTTTACCATCTCCATCTCTTTCGATACAGTCTGTTGGTCGTCTTCTGTGGTTTCCCTTCTCTTTTGTTGATCTGGCTTCTCTGCACCTTCATTGGCAACATTCTTGTTGTTTTCTTTATTTTCATATTTTGACAGCTTCTCCTTCAGGGACGAGACCTTTGTGGTGCTCTCTGAATTCTCACTTGCATTTGCCGTCAAAACCTTGACACTGCCTACAAGTAATTTCTCTAGTTTGTTGAAGTATCCTTTCTGTAATGCAAGAGAAAACAGGGAATTATTCAATCCCCTAACCACATTTTAAAAATCAAATCACACATTGCTCTCTTGTTACACCACTAAGGATGAAACAGCAAGGTCACTTATTAGGCATTCTCCTATAGCTTGAATATTTTTCATATGAATGATCAACAACAAAACCCAAGGATCTTCTTACCAAAATATAATTCCACGAATATAATTCAAATTCATAAAAAAACAAACAAACAGAAAAGTTGACAATAGAGAAAATGCATCACCATCTATTCCTAATATGATTACTGATGCCGCAGCCTCACCTCTGTAATATCCCCATCGCTGAGCTCCGTCTCCAGGCCGGTGACCTGCGTTCTGTCCGACTCCAACAAATACTCCTCTATCAAGGATCTTAGACGTTTTACGTAGCCTTTCTGTGTCACCTCCTCATCCTGATATTCTTGCTGAAGCTGAACA
>NC_051387.1:2084437-2086937 GCF_015228065.2 Penaeus monodon | reverse complement strand
TTGAGTTTTATGTTTTGCATTTTCTCTCTCTGAAATGTCGACGAACAATCTGCAGCTCATTATTACTCCATGGAGATAAATTAAGAGAGAGAGAGAGAGAGAGAGAGAGAGAGAGAGAGAGAGAGAGAGAGAGAGAGAGAGAGAGAGAGAGAGAATGAGAGAGAGAGAGAGAGAGAGAGAGAGAGAGAGAGAGAGAGAGAGAGAGAGAGAGAGAGAGAGAGAGAGAGAGAGAGAGAGAGAGAGAGAGAGAGAGAGGGGGTTAGGGAGAGAGAGAGAGAGAAAGAGAGAGAAAGATAGATAGAGAGATAGAGAATTAATATATTAACCTTTCATCATTCCATGAACTAGGAACCACCTCTCGAAGTTTAAACATTAGACAAGAGAGAGAGAGAGAAAAAAATACTCATACTTTTTCCTTTCCATGCGAACTTTCTGCATAATGAAAATACTCTTGGCTTATTTAACTTCCAGATCCCTTGGTTTGCATAACTTCCAGAAACTCAATCAAACTTCACTGAACAAACAAATGTCTTGTTAATGCACCATGTGACATGAGGTGCAGGGACGCAGTTTGTCTGTTGTTGGCAACTGTGTGTTTTGTGTTTCCATGATTTGCATTTTATCATGAGTTAGTTCGTGAATTTTGAAAAAAGACCGTGTGGAGTTTATAGTTGAGAGTTTATTTATAGGTATTGTAATAATCGCGAAGAAAATTAGGAAACTATATCTTGTTTTTATGTGTTTGCTTTGATAATATGCGTAGAAAGGAATAGAATTTCGCACATTAAGAGGTGAAATTTGAAGATTTTAATGATTGTTTGGTCATAAAATAACGTAATTTTGATAGATTTAGAAAAGGTAAAAAAAGAAAATTGATATTTTCACATATATCAAAAAAATATAACTGATGCGTTTCGATGTTGCATATCACCAGTAGTTTTTTTTCTTCTTTTTTTTTATTCTTTCTCCTCTTTTCTACATGCATTATGGTGAACTCTTTAAAGAAATGGATAAAATATACATATATATATATATATATATATATATATATATATATATATATATATATATATTATATATTAAAAAATTAGCTTTTGCATTTCCCTTTATTATTAATATTTTTTACAGCAGCATGGAAAAATAATAATTGGTATTTTTATATTCTTAAAGCTGAAATGATTTAGAGATAAATATATATCACTGTCTTTGTTCACAGTATTTTTCTGACAATTTCCATGGCTTTAAATAAAACGCTGAAAGAGCTTACCCATCTAATTACATTTCATTCAATAATTCACTAAACATTTTTCATCCAGTAAATGGGGCAACAGGGAGTGGCAGTTTCTATCTCTAGAATAAAACAAATCATCATGAAAAATCACTTTAATTGTTACATTAAAGCAAAACGTTTCACGGTAAAAAACAAAACAAAACACACAGGTTGAATATATGCGTAAGTACTGTTTTACACTCAAAATAAAAGCTAAATGTTCGTTAGATATAGATTTAGGTTTTAATATCCTCGTACTGACAAGTTTATGAAAATAAATCCTGATTTTATATATCCCATTTGTATGAGATTTACGTATGTGCTCTCCGTTATAAAAACAGAATTTCTAGAAATAATTTTTTTATAATACGGTATTATTGACTTAGTAAGTAGATAAAACAACAGAGGAATGGAAGGGAAGCATATGAATAAACAGGAATATATATAAACCACAAACAGACACACGCACACAGATAGACACACGCACACACGCACGCACACCCACACACACGTACGCACGCACGCACGCACATACGCACACACACACACACACGCACGACGCACGCACGCACGCACACACAGACAAACATACACATACACACACACACACACACACACACACACACACACACACACCACACATAACAATATATATATATAATATAATATAAATAATATATAATACTAGAGATATGATAAATATAATACATATATATATATAATCACATATACATCATATATAAATAAAAACATACACATAATATATATATATATATATATATATTATATATATATATATATATATATATATATGTTATTGTTGTGTGTGTGTGTGTTTGTGTGTGATGTGTGTTGTTGTGTGTATGTGTGTATATGTATGTATGCGTGTTTTGTTGTGTGTTGTTGTATGTGTGTGATGTTGTGTGTAGTAACACACACAACAGAACACAAAACATATAAATAAATCACACAGACGAAAATAGAAACAGATATATAAACATAGAAATAACACGAATAAACAGATAAGCCGATATATAAACAGAAGAGACAGTACGTAAAAATTTCTTCGTCATAATCGTGTTTCCTGCTCATCCTTTGTTGCTTTTGTTTACATGTTTTTCAGCTAGAATACGCTACTTTGATTTTGTTTATTTGAGTTATATAAAGCTGTGAATTGTTAGAGATGGTTTTAATTAGGTCATTTGAGTTATATAAAGCTATGACTTATTA
>NC_051387.1:2074437-2079437 GCF_015228065.2 Penaeus monodon | reverse complement strand
TAGACTGTAACATTTGATATTGCCTCAATATCATTTCCCAGCATAATCAACTTTTAAAAATTATTGTTGACATCGTTATCATCATTATCTCTGTTATCTATCTATCTATATAAAAAGATCATAAGTCGCTTTTGTTATCATTGTTTTGGTTGCTATTTTAGTCAACCAGAGAATAACAACCATTTATATTGTTCAACTTCATTAATTAGAACAGTTATCGTGTTATATGTTTCGAGAAGAGAGAGGAGAAAAGTTCCTTTGAAATTCCTTTTTATTGCTAATTCAGTTATGTTGAACTTCAAAATATCATAGTCGTGTCAGTCATACTTTGAATATAATCATTACCGTAAAATTATATCCTTAATCTTAATAATTTTCAGCTTCGTAGGATATTAATTGTGTCTATATCTTGATTTTCCCCCCCCAAATGTAATACTATGATAATAAAACACAGTACTTATTAATCCAACTGTTTAATTCATTATCACAAAAAGCCTATCTATTACAACAAACATCACCACATTTACAAAAATAATCTAAAAGTCACTGGCCACGTAATGAATGAGTTAAACAAAGAAAATCTAATCCTAATGAAAGCACTGATGAGTTTTTGGAACCTCGAATAGTGAAGAAAAGAAGTCGGAGAAATATGAAAAATATCGAGAGTTAAGGGATACGGATGATAAAAGTAGGAGAGGCACGTAAATAACTACGTACGATAGACATTCTCAAGTGTGTTAGAGCCTATTGGTTCCATCTATATATTTCTTATTGTTTTCTGTGAGTTTCAAGACACAAAGACCGCCACAGAACATAAATACAACAACCTTTACACTTCTGACCCCTTAACGTATCACGGCACATTATATAAATAATAAATAATCTTGTAATCATAATTACTTATACACTAAACATATACATGATGTTTACACAGAAAGAACATTTGTACTCTATGTACACATTAAAAGAATAATACTAAACATTGACTATCTGGAGCACAGGAAGGGTAAGTGTCTTGGCAAAGGCAAATCATAGTCTATTACAAAGGGAAAAAAACGCCTATTATTGCACCTGTAATATATCCTCTCCGTCACGAAAAACGTACAGAAAAAAAAATGTCTGTGACGCAGTAATGTTAGTTATCTGTTAACAATACTCTAACACAGCGTCTCTTCAGCATTCAAAACTAACGTGATTTGCCTTAGCTAAGCCACACTTCACCCCCTGTGTTATTGCATGTTCCCACATTGGGCCCGAAACCAAACTAACGATGCCTTTGTGACAAGAAAAGCTGTCTACTTTGAGAGTGATTTGTTAGGATTCCTGTAACGCTGGTGATTTATAAAAAAAAGAGATATCAAAAGGCAAGTTTTGGCTGGATAAAACGACTTGAAAATGAATAGATTTTGTCTAAAATATATGTAGGAAAATCTAAACTATTGGACGTAGCACCGATTTGGAAGACATTTTTCTTATCTTTAAGTACAAAAACCTTGCAGATATTTTTTTTCGTTTTCTAATTATGACAAAAAGGCGACAAATATTTTAATTTACGCGTCAGGAATACAGCATAGAATATATTCGCCGGTTAACGACTCTTTCTGCAAATTGACTTCAAGTGGCTTGTAATATAAAACCTGTCGCTCCATTTTAGTTATTTCTTGGGCACACTCTTTGGCATTATTTATTTCACACTCACATACGCACACACTTGCTAATTCAAATCACCTAACATTTATTTGGGGATTCAGAAAACAACCACTTGAAATTTCTATGACTGAAGACCCAACCGAAGTCGCTAATAATTCAATAACAACTATCTCACAAACGCTGCATTTACAACCTCAAGTTGCCGTCGTTGAGAACTGAATAAACCATTTCAATTAACACATCAAAGTAGCACCACATCCCTTAGACAAGATCCAAGGCAGTCAGTAGAGGACTCTCCGTTACCAACAGTTTTACTTCCAGTGTTTTGAGTGTCTGGCGACTAAAATGTCAACGGGAAAAAAGACAAAAAAAAAAAGAAGAAATATTGTGTTACTATAAGTAGTGTAACCCAATTGTCCTTTCACGTTATTTGTGTACAAGAACAGTAATAATTTACCCCCCCACCCCCCAATTCGATGGTTTAGGTCTGAGGCATCAAGTGCGAGGCGCGCCCGTAAGCAAACCTCCAGACGCTTTTCCTCCACTGGTATAGTTTATTGGGCCGAAAAGCAGTCGCGAATGTCATGGGTGAGCATAATCGACCTTTGGCCTCGTTCCTCCCGTTTCTGAGGGCAGCAAGATAACTGTTTCAGAGTTACCCCACCGGCAGAGCATCGACACCGAGGCGGAACTCATATTTCAAGTCCCTTGTTGCGTCGAATACGGGGAGAGCTGTTGATTGAGTTGCAACGCAGGCTGCTGGTGCGTGTAGATGGGCGACTGGTAGGAGGGGAGGACGGCGGGGGACGTGATCATGGAATAGTGGGGGATGCTGGGGGAGGCGGTGGCGCCCTGGGTGACAGGGTAGGCCTGGCAGTAGGGAGGCGGAGGGGAGTCGTACACGTGCTGTGAGCCCTCGGTCCTCTGGAGCATCTGCTGCTGCTGCTGCTGCGTCGGCGGCGGCGGCGAGTGCTGGCCGTACAACATCTGCGGCGCCTCCCCTGCCACCACGATCTTGCCCTGCATCTGCTGCGGAAGCTGAGGCTCTCGTCCGTACATGACCATGTCACTGCCCACCATCTCCGCCTGCTGCTGCTGCTGCTGGTAGCTCAGAAGATGCTGACCCACGCGTCGAGGTCCTCCTGGGAGAACTCGGGCACTAAAGTCTCCGGCAATCCGAGTGCCATCTGGGAGCTCTCCCCCGAGGGCCTGCGGGAGAGCACGTGGCACCGGAGACTGAAGCGCACCACATCCTTGGGACCCGCACTCGGGGACGACACTATCTGGGAGGAACACGAAGGAGTCACAACCTTGGTCAACGCTGAGGCCGCCACGACTCTCATTTAAAAAAAAAATTCTCATAGCACTAAATATTCTTTTTTTTAATGATCTTATTATCATAATTTCCCTCCTATTATCAATCAGCTGGACTTTAACTTTCAACGGCTAATCAAGCAATCCAAAAAAATCAGCCTCCGGAAAGGACGTGGTTCTAGACTCACCGCTGTGCTGGAGGGCGTCGTGCTCCATGAGAGGCGCCTCGGAGTCCAGGGGCATCCCAGCCATGATGCAGCCGGGCGAAGATCCCCGATATTCGTCATCGCCCGAGCGCATCTGTGGGAGAGGAAGGTGAGGACTCTCGTGGAAGGGATTTCGGGCTCACTTTTAGATGTTTAAGGTTAATTATTATTATTATTATTATCATTATTATTATTATTATTATTATTATTATTATTATTATTATTATTATTATTATTATTATCATCATCATTATTACTATTATTTAAACATTGGTACATACGAACACGCAGACGTACAAATGCGCGCGCACAAACGACACGAAACAAAAACCAACCACAAACACAACAATCAACAAACACTCAAACAAAACACACACAGACAACTCCCCCCCCGCACAAACACTCAAACACACACACACACAAACAACTCCCCCCCCCCGACACAACACTCAAACACACACACACACAAACACTCCCCCCCCCCCCCCCGACACAAACAACACACAAACACCACACAACAACACTCCCCCCCCCCGACACAACACACTCAAACACACACAAACAACTCCCCCCCCCACAAAACAAACTCAAAAACACACACAACACACACAACACACAACACACACCACACCACAGACACAAACACAAACACTCAAACACACACACACACACAAACAACTACACCTCTCCCTCCAGACACAAACAAACACTCAAACACACACACACAAACAACTAACCGCCCCCCCCCCCCCAGACACAAACAACTAACCGCTCCCCCCCCCCCCAGACACAAACAAACACTCAAACAAACACACACGCCTGCTTCGAACTCAGCTCCCCCGTACCTTTCTCTTGGCCAGCGCCTGCTCTTTGGCCGAATGGTTCTTGACGTGTTTTCTGAGCGAGGACGGGTCCGTGTAGCGCTTCTTACAGCCCGGCACGGAGCACACGTACGGTTTCTGCAAGTGGTTGAGGAAGACAGGTTAATGGCGTTGCAGTGACAGCGGCAGCGGGAGTGACAGTGGTTTTGTTTGTGACAGTGGTAGTGGCAGTGACAATAACAGTGGCAGCGACAGTGGTAGTGGAACTGACAGTGGCAGTGACCGTGACAGTGGTAGTGGCAGTAACAGTGACAGTGGTTGTGGCAGTGACAATGATAGTGGTAGTGACAGTGACAGTGACAATTACAGTAACAGTGATATTAGCAGTGACAGTGGCGGGAAGAGTGAGATGTGCGTGAGCTCTTTCGGTCAAAGAGAAGAGCAGGATGCGCACAGGTTTTTCTTGTTTGTTATCTTGTCAAAACTACTCGAGTTACAGACCTCTGTGATGCGTATCTCGGACTCTTGTGTGCACCGTGAGAGATTGGATCTTACTGGACTTATTATTATTATTTTTTAAAATTTACTAATGGAAGTTGAATGAGAGACATTCCAATACTCTAAGAGGGTTTTTTAAAATGCTTACATGGGTATGGATGAGAAATGAAGATGGAAAGAAAATGAACTGAAGGTCTTAAAAAATACAAACCAACTCTAAAATAAGACAAAAGTTCTAAAATCATGTGGTCTTAATCAAACATTGAATAATTTCAAGCTAAAACTTTCAACATTTTTCTTTTTGTTTACCCTTCACCATGACAAAACGCTCTGACACAAAGCGCATAATAAAATGAACACGACTCTCACATGCCATCCATTAAGAGAAGCAAAGCGTGAACTCAAAAAAAAAAAAAAAGGCTAATTAAATCAACATACCCCGCCCCCCCGGAAACACAGGCCATAATTAACACCATTAAAAACTTTCAGACAAATTATACAACCTCCCCTC
>NC_051387.1:2059437-2069437 GCF_015228065.2 Penaeus monodon | reverse complement strand
AAAAGGGATTAAGGTTATGACCGACTTAATATCCCAGGAAGAAGTGAACACACACTGGTTGAGCCGCGATTCTCTCTCGTACACGACCCGGAGTTAACGGTAAATTTTTCCTTAAAGGGTTCACATTTTGCTGGGATTTGCGTGTTTACGTTTTCTAAATAATATTTTATGTTGGGAACGACCAGTTGAGTGATGATGGTTATCGATATTTATGCCAATATACCAGTAAGAAGTGAACACACACTGGTTGAGCCGCGATTCTCTCTCGTACACGACCCGGAGTTAACGGTAAAATTTTTCCTTAAGGGGTTCACATTTTGCTGGAATTTGCCTGGGTTTACGTTCTCTAAATAATATTTTATATTGGGAACGACCAGTTGGGTGATGATGGCTATCGATACTTATGTCAAAATATCTCTATTTCTATTTATATCTGTATCTGTCTATCTATCAATCTATCTATCTATATATCTAACTAGCTGCATACACACACATCCAAGTCTACATACAAAGGTAATTCTAATAATGATGATAAAAGTAACAGTGATAATGAGAGTAGGAATAATGGCAGTAATAGTGGCAGTAGTAGTAGTAGTAGTAGTAGTAGTAGTAGCAGTAGTAGTAGTAGTAGCAGTAGTAGTAGTAGCAGCAGCAGCAGCAGCAGCAGCAGCAGCAGTAGTAATAGTAGTAGTAGTAGCAGCAGCAGTAGTAGTAGTAGTAGTAGTAGTAACAATAAAAAGTGAAATCAGGTCCTAAATATATCTATATCTGATATTCTTCTTTTAACGGTAGGTTCATGTCTGAGCCGCCGTGGTCACAGCATGATGCTTAATTGTAGTTTTCATGTTGTGATGTTCTTGGAGTGAGTACGTGGTAGGGTCCCCAGTTCCTTTCCACGGAGAGTGCCGGTGTTACCTTTTTTTTTTTTTTTTTTTTTTTTTAGGTAATCACTCTCTATTTTATCCGGGCTTGGGACCAGCACTGACTTGGGCTGGCTTGGCCACCCAGTGGCTAGGTAGGCATTCGAGGTGAAGTTCCTTGCCCAAGGGAACAACGCGCCGGCCGGTGACTCGAACCCTCGAACTCAGATTGCCGTCGTGACAGTCCGACGCTCTAACCATTCGGCCAACGCGGCCTTGACATATCTGATATAGATATCTTCATTATAGAAAAAAGTGGAAGAGCATAAAAAGTTGGAGGAAGAGAAAGAGGAGGAGAAAGAGAAGGTGGAGGGAAAAAAGGAAAGGGTGGAAGAGAAAGAAAAGGAGAAGGTGGAAAAGGAGGAGGTGGAGGAGAAAGAGGAGGTGGAAAAGGAGGTGGAAGGGAAAGAGAAGGGAAAGGTCGCTAAATGAGGAGGAGGGGCAAACAGGAGAATAAGAGGAGGAAGAAGAGAAAAAAAAATCATAGAAAATAGGATAATATGAAAGAGTAAGAGTGACGGATAACAAAAATTATACATATAAAAAAACAATTAAATAAGCTCGTTTGAAAAATAAAGACAATGAAAAAAAAGAGTACATAAAACAAAAAAAAAAAAAAAATAAAATAGACACAACAGAACCTTATACAGCCTCAATATAAAAAACAAAACATAAAAAAAAAACAAAGGGGAGACACACACAAAAACAACAACAACACGAAACAAAAACAAACTTCTATCCATATAAAAGAAATACAATAATCCAGGCAAAACCCACAAACACCAACGGAAAGACAAACATTATCCTAAAGTTACCCTTGGATAGAAAACGAAAAAAAAGAAAATAGAAAAAAAAAGAAAAAAAAGATTGAATTTCGAGATGCGTGTCGAGGTTTCATCCGGTATATATCTTTATATCTTTGCAACACCCCCCCTTTTTCTCTCTTAAAGCCCCACCCCCCCATTAACACCCTCGCCCCTTCCTTCTCTCTAAATGCCCTCCAACCTCCTCCAACCCCTCTTTATCCTCCCTTCCCCTCCTCCTCCCCTTCGCCTTAATTCGCCCTCTGGAAACGAAAGGGAGATTCATACAGCGCGACGTATAAATCACCTTTTTTTCCCCTCGGGTCTCACGTTTCAAAGAATTACTTTTCAGATTTTGGTGTTCCCTGTTGGAGAGGGGAGGGGAGGGGAGGGGAAGGGAAGGAGGTAGGTAGGGGAAGGAGGGGAGGGGAGGGGAGGGGAGGGGAGGGGAAGGAGGTAGGTAGGGGAAGGAGGGGAGGGGAGAAGGAGGGAGAAGGTGAGGGAGGGAGGGAGAGGAAGACGAGGAAGAGAGAAAGAGAGAGATAAAATTGCTACTGAGTAAGAGAGAGAGAGAAGAGAAGAGCAGAAAAGAGAAGAGAGAGAGAGAGAGAGAGAGAGAGAGAGAGAGAGAGAGAGAGAGAGAGAGAGAGAGAAACGAACAGACAGACAAAAAGACAAATGCATAATAATATACAGAAAGAAAGAGAGCGAAAGAGAAACAGAGAAACAAAGAGAAAGAGAATAAAAAAACGAACTAGAGAAATGGAGAAAAAAAAGACAAGACAGACAGACAGACACAGACATCGACAGACCGAGACAGACAGACAGCGAGCATCACAGAGACAACCAGAAGAGGGGAAAGACAGCCAGCAGACGCGGTGTTTCCCGCCCCGTCGCGCGAGAGATGAGGATCTCGGGAGTGCCAGTGTGGTGGCATTAACAGTGCCACAGTGAGTGCGCCCTTATGCTGAGGTTTTCCCATGCGTGATGTCGAGTGTTGTGACGCGATTAAAAGCCGTGTTTGTTTCCTCGTTCCTCTGGCTTTGTTTTGACTTCGTTTTCGTATTGTTTTGGGGGGTTTAAGCCGAAGACAAAGTCGAAGGTGTTTTGGTGTTCGGGTTGGTGAATTATGGTTGCTGATGTGTATGTTTGGGTGTCTCTCGCTCTGTCTGTCTGTCTGTCTTTCTATCTGCCTGTCTGTCTGTTGTCTTGGATGTTTCGATGTATGTACTACTTTTGCGTGTATTCATGTATGTATCTAGGTGTGTGTGTATGTATGTGTTTGCATATATGTATGTATGCATGTATGTATTATGTACAGTATGTTTATATACATTACATGCATACGTATTTATATATATATGCATATATATATATATATACATATATATATATATAATATATATTATATATATTATATAAGATGAAATATAAAGATTTTATATATGATGATAAGAATAAACACTATATAAAAATATACTAAACAATAAAACTACACATACTACAATACAACAACTAATAACAAAAATATTAATATATATATATATATATATAGGTATATATAGATAGAGATGAGATAAGTATGAGAGATAGAGAGATGAGATAGAACACACAACAATACAACAATCACTACAAATATACATATATATATATAATATATATATATATATATATATATATATAATATAATATAAATTTATATCCATCCCTTTTATTCCATCACTCATCTTGTTATATATAATATAAACTAATATATATATATATATTTGATATATTTAATTTCTATTACATATCTTTAACATATAAATAAAATATATTTCATATAATCTGGTACATTTATAAAGTAATAAAAAAATAATATATAAATATAATTATAATATACGATAATGCAAAACACTTTCAGACCTTTCTGTCTAGTTCCTTTAATCCACCCCTCCCCTTGTCTATCTCATATAAACACAGATATAACGAATGTATATTTGTGCATGACTGCTTATTTCTGAATACATATCTTTAGAACAGAGAGACAGATAAAAATATACTTTCATAAAACGTCCTCGGTACATCTTACAAAGTCACAGCTCCAGAAAAAGCAGAACATTATACCACATACATTTGCATAATAACGATAAAGAAAATCCGTATCTGTTCGTAAGATAACAATGAGGACACGCCGAACGGATGCTGTCTTGAAGGTCAAAGACTGAGCACTTGTAAGGGGAACAGCTGAGGGGAGAAGGCAACGAAAGTGAGGGAGGAGCTTCTCCCCTCACGCCTCATCCTCCCCCTCCCCTCTCCCCTCCCCTTGTCCTCTCCCCTCGTCCCTCTCTTCAACTTTCCTCTCTCTCTTCTCCTTTCCTCTCTCTCTTCTCCTTTCCTCTCTCTCTTCTCCTTTCCTCTCTCCTCTCCCCTCACTTTCATCCTCCCTTCTCTTCTCACCTCCCATTGTCTCTGTCCTCCCCCCTCCCTCCCCCCTCCCCCTCTCATCCCCTCTCCCCTCTCCCCCTTCAAAAAAAAAAAAAAAAAAATGCGAGGATAAGAAAGAAAGAAAAAAATAAAACAATAAATAACCAAGGAGGCAAAGGGGGGGGGGCGCTAATGGCAACAAAAACAGAAAAAGACAAATAGAAAGAAAGATGGACGAAGAGAAGAAGAAGGAGATAATGCTTTAGCCTTCGCTCCGAGATATATATATATATATATATATATATATATATATAAAAAATATATATATATATATATATAATATATATAATAATAAAAGAGAGAGAGAGAGAGAGAGAGATGAGAGAGAGGATGAGAGTTATATATATGATATATATATATATATATATATATAATATATATATATATATATATAGAGAGAGAGAGAGAGAGACAGGAGGAGAGAGGAGAGAGAGGAGAAGAGAGAGAGAGAGAGAGAGAGGGGAGAGAGAGGAGAGAGGAGAGACAGAGAGAGAGAGAGAGAGAGAGTGAGTGAGTGAGTGAGTGAGTGAGTGAAAAAGAAAGACAGAAAGAGAAAGAGAAAGAAAGAGAGCGAGCGAGCGAGAGAGGAAAAAAAAATCTTAAAGTGTCATCTCAGCGTCTTTGTAACGGTCTTCTGACGCAGTTGTGATACCTAAGCTAGCCAGCCTTTAGAGAAAAAGTGTGAATATATAAATAAATAAACGAGAGAAGAGGAAGAAGAGATGAAGAAAGAGGTGTAAAAAATAAACGTAGATATGCATGAGGTAATGCTATACCATTTTTTTTCGAGGCAAAGATGCACTTTGGAGTTTAGTCACTAATGTGTGACTGCAAAATGTCCGAATAAAGTCGTTGGTTTTCTAATAAGCATCATTAACAACCTGTCAAAATCACCTTCGCCAGAATTAAAACAACAACAACAAAACAACAGCAATCACAGATACAAGTCAGCACGCATTCACAAGAAAAACAAAACAAAAAAAACAATGAACCACTCGTATAATACATCTGAGCTCTTAATATCTTAATTGATAATATCAATTGCCTCTTTTATTTCCCATCATGTTCAGGCTGATGGCAGTACGAAGCGACTGAAATGTTATGAGAAGAGAAAAAGGTCCATTACATAATTCGCGTCAGTCAACACATGGACGACCTGTGTGTGAAACATGGTGGGTTCTCTCGTCAGTCAACACATGAGAAGGTGCTCTCACGCAAGTTAACACAGGGACATGTTCGCAGGTCATTTAACATACAGGGGGGAAAAAATAACGCTCACACTCCATTCAGCCAGCATAAACGTCCTCTTGATTATCCAACGTGTTCTAGACGCTGTGTAAGCTCAAGACGAGAGACAAATGATTCTAAACGGTGTCATTTATAGGCAAACCAATCTTGCGTATACGAGGTCACCACAACCAGGGCGCCCTCTCGTGACCTCACCTCCCCGTCTAGAACATTACTCCACATTTCCCAGGCTGTCACTCGAACGACGCCGTCACTAGCCACTCACGCTGTATTTCCTCATCAAGGGCATTTGCCTCGCCAGACCCTTTCACCGTTTACTACGGCATTCACCCACTGTCCTGTCTCAAGAGGGTCTGTGTAAAGAGGAATCATAGTACGTTTATTGGTAAACAGATAAACCGTTTTTTTCTACCGTTTTCATAAGTTTAATGTAGAGATATGGGTACAAAGGGACTTTATCTTGTGATAAGCGTCTCGTTGACTGGGCATGTAGAGGAAATCGGGGGGAGGGGCGTATGTGCGTAGTGTGTAATGTTAAATAAAGGAGAGGATATGAGGTGATGGTTTATAGATGAATGACCAGGAATATGAGTAGCAGAAGGAAACATATAAGCAGAGGATGCAATATTTAGGATCGCTGAGCCTTGAGGTATCACGTGGTCTCGAGTGAGTTTGAACGTTTCCATGAACTCTTTGAGGTTTCACAAACATATACACGTACATAAACACACACACAACACACACACACAAACACAATACAACACAACACAACACACACACACACACACACAACAACAACACACACAAACAACACAACACAACCACACACACACACACACACACACACACACACAAACCAGCGTGTCATCGTCAGGAGACACCGCTGTTGTGATAATTTTTTTTGTTACGAATCTGTAATGGCACTGCTGTCACGAACCGGCGAAGAAAAGATAAAGAGAAGAGTAATAATGAGAATAAGAGTGACGAAGAAGTGAAGAGTAATAATAAAGATAATAAAAAATAAATAAATAAATAAAAATAAATAAAGAGAGGAGTCATGATGAGAATAAGAGAGACGAAGAAGTGAAGAAGCGAAGAAGAAGTGAAGAAGAAGAAGAAGAAGAAGAAGAATTGAAGAAGAAGCAGCGAAGTGAAGAGGAAGTGAAGAAGAAGAAGAAATAAATGACGGAGAAAGCGCGGAGGAAAAGGACTGGCGGGAAACGGCGAAAAAAAAACGGAATTTACGAAGCGTGTAATTAGCGGGTCTTATATAACCCGTTCTGTTCGAGGGAAATGATGAAGTGAGAAAAGGCGATTAGGTGAATTAATGCTGATAAAAAGCAGTTAAGTGCCTTTAAGACGAAGAGTCCGTTATAATAGCTACCAATCAGTTTGAAAATGTCAACTAACATATATACTATTCTTTGATTTTTCTAAACGTAATGCAAGACTGAATAAACAAACGAACGAAAATGAGTTAATGAACGAAAAACGAAACAAAACAGAAGGTTTGAGAAATGAAGGAAAAGATGAAAAAAAGAGTTGAACCAACATTAAAACCACACAAAAAATTAAACCTACAAAAAAAAGTCAAACCCACATAAAAAGAGTTAAACCTGCGTAAATAAGGAGTCAAACCTCCACAAAAATTAAACCTAAATCATAAGAGTCAAACCTCCACCAAAAAAAGTCAAACCAACATAACAAAGCGCCAAACCCCACCAAAGAAGTCAAACCGAGCTTTCCCAGGGAAGGACCGCGGAGTTAGCTCGTTCAGGTCGACGCCACGTTGGACTCGACGCGAGACAAGGACGGACGTTCATTCATACTGACACTTGGCATTACTGTGTCAGCCACCTCTCCCTGGGCCAACTTGTCAACTCGGCAACACACATAAACACTCTCACACATACACTCGGTGCCAGCAAGCAAACTAACGCGGGGACATCTCCTTATATTTCCTACACGTGTTCTCTGTACTCGTATGCAACACGCACTTAATAACGCGTATATATAAACATAAATACACACACGCACAAGAGATGTGCACGCGCATATACAGTACACAGGCACATAAACACATGCATGATCATACACACGTGCATACTCACACACGAACATTCACACACACACACACACACACACACTACGCACGCACACTACGCACGCACACACGCACACACGCGCACACACACACACACACACACACACACATATCCGGCTAATGGTCTGTTTATGTATCTATTTATAGCCCTAACCTTTTCTTGTTTTTATGGAACGTGTCCTTCGAAATATTATGGGGAGAGATACGATTAATCTCGGTTAAAATAAGAGTGACGTGACGCAGCATCGCCAACAGCAGTCTATAGCTATTAAGACGCAGCTCCGCCAACGCCGTGTCACCGCAGTGAACCTTCGAGGAAATGCCGAAGGGAAATGTTGACCACAAGCATGAGGCGTACAAGAGCGAGGCTGGCACCACAAGCCATCACGGGGACGCCTCAGCCAACCACTGCCGCAGGATTAAGTCAAGCTGAAGGAACAGTTGCAGAAAAAAGCGAGGAGGCAGCTGAGGAAAGCGACTGCGTGTAGATGTTGCCTGTGCAGCTTCTCGCCAGCACTTTGTTATGATAGTGATAACGTCCACCACGACGGAGGTGCTGAAGGAGGTTGGGTGGGTATGCCTTCATGCCGGGCGCTGTTTTCTCTGGCAATTTACCTCTGAATTATGCCTGCTCGTTCCGAAACAGAAGCACGATCTCATTAGCGTATCGGGCGGTATCGCTGATAACTTTGAAGTATGAATAATGGTATGCAAGAGGTACGAGGGTGTTGGCTTCTCATCCTAGGCAGAAGGGAACCCGGAATCGACTGTTTACAACCCGTCGGCGCGTGTTTCCCTTGAAATTTGTAGTATCAAGGGCGGAAATACCAGGGCCTCGAGGTTTTGTGAATCAGCGCCGGCTCCCTCGCCAAGCCAACGCCGGAAATTAGATCCGTCGACGGCAGCGAAGTCCGCAGACGACGTGCAATTAATCAAGCCTCGTTATAGCCATCACGCCGGGCCACGACGGCTAACGACGCCCGAAAAAATAGAAGCGACGCGATAAAAAAGGGTGCTTAAGTGCAGCCCAGAGAGCCACCCTTCCCTCGGCGCAGGATGCTCTAGGACTTCCCAGCTCGCGCCCTCCCAGCCGCCCAAGACGTTTACAGCACCACTGTCAGCGCGGTAAGTAGGCCCCTCCTCCTCCTCCTCCCCCCTGGCAGCGGACGCAGGCACTTCGGCCCAGCTGGGAGGAAGATGGCACTCAGCGCTTCCAAAAGCTGCAAGGATTCGCAAGAAGCGGCCGAAGCGTTGCCAAGACGACGGCGAGCGAGCAAGGACGGTGGAGGCGAGGCGGTCGGCCCGAGGGGGGGCGCTGGTGACACTTGAGCCTCGCGCGTTTGTTTTTGTCTGCAGGCCTGACGCTCGGAGCTTAGGGAGCCGACGCTGACCCACACGCAGAATTAAAACTTAGAGAGCCTGGACGACTCGCTAGCTAACACGGTGAGCCTAACTGAGCGCCGGGGACCACAAACAATAATATGGAAGGGATTGGACTGGCGGCGGAGTGGCCAGGGAGTCGGTCGGGAGGGGAAAGTCAGTCGGGAGGGAGGAGGAGGGGAAGGAGGAGGAAGGGAGGGGAGAGGAGGGGGGAGGGAGGAAGAAAGGCAGGAGGGGGAAGGGAAGGGGGAAGAAGGGGGAAGGAGGGGAAGGGAGGTCGCAGGGGGTGACGTCTGCCTCTGGACTGCCGTGAGGAGCTTTGTTTTTGTCACGCCAGACGAGGAAACGAAGCCTTTACAAACGCGCGTTCTTCTGCTGTTGCGAAACTGGGGGTTGGGTTCAGCTCTGTGCGGTGTTGATGGAGTGGCTATGCGTATGTATTCTTGCTTCTTAATAATAATAACTAGAGCTTGATTTTGTGATCACCTAAACGATATACTTTACACAGTGGCGAACGATACCAATTTCTCTCTTCACGTAGTGTAGAAAAAAATCTTAAAATATCCTTAAAAACACTTAAACACAGAGACGCAAATCAAGCACGCACCAACGGGCACATACCCAAGCATACCCAAGCGCCCTTGGATAACACTCCCCCTTCAGCAGGCCGTTAAGGGCGGCAGGAGTGCGGGCGTGTTGGTTCTCACGCCACCGACCCCCTTGGGCGTGGGTGTGGATACCACTCGTAATTACTCATCGCCGCCCGTGACTCATCGCCGCCCACGCCCGCCACCTTGAGCTCATCCAAGAAGAGAGGAAGAGGAAGAAGAGGGGGCGTGTGTTTGTTTGTGTATTAATGTGTAAGTGAGCGAGTGTGTGTGTGTGTGTGTGTGTGTGTGTGTGTGTGTGTGTGTGTGTGTGTTGTGTGTGTGTGTGTAAGTGTGAGTATGTGTGCTCGCGCACGCGCGCGTGTGTAAGTACCTAAATATACACACACGTTTATTTTCGCATGCATGCATATGTTCCTAAGTATGCGTTAGCGTGGGCGCGCGCGTGTGTGTACGTCTGCGCTGGAGTGG
>NC_051387.1:2049437-2054437 GCF_015228065.2 Penaeus monodon | reverse complement strand
CTGAATACCGCGTGATACCAAGACCAAGCGAAGCGCAAGCACTTACCGTGCACTTGTTGGGCTTCTCGCCGGAGTGGACGCGCATGTGGATGAGCAGCTTGTAGCGCGCGTTGAAGGGCCTGTAGCGCCTCTGGCAGGCCGCCCAGAAGCAGGTGAAGTCGTCCCCTTTCCTCTGGTCGATGTGCGCCTTCTCGATGTGTCGCGACAGGCTCTCGCGCGAAGGGAAGTACACGTTGCAGTCCACCCAGCGGCAGAACCTGGGGCCGTCCTCCTCGCCGGGGCTGCCGGGGCGCCCCTCCTCGCCGTCCTGGTGCTGGGGGTCGTGGTGCTGCGGCGACCCCTGCTGCTCGTCGGGCTCGCACTTGAGCTCCACCTTCTGCGCGTGGAAGGCGTTGATGTGGTTGTTGTTGTTATTGGCCTTGAGGACCTCCTCGTCGGTGAGGAGGGCCTGGAAGGTGAGGTTGGGGCGCGGCGGCTGGTTGTTGTTGGCCTCGGGGCGCGGGAGGATGTGGCCGTAGCTGCCGCCCGTGGGCGAGAAGGAGAGGGGCGGCGCCTGGGTGGTGGGCGTCGGGGACCCGGCGTTGAGGCAGGTGGGCGACGACCTGATGATGGTGTTGAGGTCGAGGCCGTCCACGTTCATGGGCGACGAGGAGTAGGGCCGCTTGTTGCGCCGCGTGGAGCTGAAGGAGCCGCGCGCGGAGGTGAAGGGGGAGGGCAGGGACGAGCCGCCCGGGGACACGCTCATGGGGGACGCCGAGCACCTGGTGCCTCCCAGGTAGAGATCTAGTCCTTCGCTCTGTGGCAGGTCCAGGAGCCCCGAGGAAGGCTGCTGGGGCGCCATGGGGGAGGAGAACATGGAGGCCTCCGTGGGCCTTGGGTCCGTCACCACCAGCTCAGGGAGCGAGGAGCTGCTGGGCAGCGCCGTCAGCAGGTTCTCCAGGGAGGGCGGCCACTCGTCCCCCGCCAGGTAGAGGTCTCCGTGAAGTCGCCGAGGGCGCCCGTGATGGCCGTCGACAGAAGGGACGTCGAGTTTCCTCCGGCCGACTCCTGCGGCGCCTCCACGCTGATGGTCGGCGGTGAAAACGCTGCCGGAGGCCCCAGAGGCGACCCCGAGAGAGGAGATTCCCCGAGAGGACTGATGAGGCCGCCAAGGTCGCAAGAGGTCAGCTGTGAGGGTATGAGGGGCTCGGGGGAGCCAGCGTGGCTGCTGGTGTAGTCCTCGAGATGCATCGCGCGATCACCTGCAACACAATAAACACAGTTAATAATAATAATAAAACATACAAATATCATACTCTACAATAGGAAGAAATAATTACGCTCCCCCGTGGGTCATAAGCAAAACAAAGAGATAAATCACCAGGAAACACGAGACTGAATGAAAATGATAATGTATATTCTCACGCAGTGCGAAGATAAAACCAATAGAAACACAAAACAAAATCGCAGAATCATTTAACAGGAGCCGTCGAGCAGAGAAAATAAAGACTTGGCACTCTGATGACGTAACTCTCGTGGCTATTGCGTCATTCAGTGCCATGCGACTGAACGTTATTCTTTTACGGATTATGACTGTTGCAAAATTAATTCACTCTCTGAAAAAAGCGCGTCATATAAAATGTTTAAGCCACGCGAGTTATTGGATGCTTGTTTAAGAAAAAATCGAAGATGGTAATGATATAATATACATAATAACAGCGCGTGTTGTAATAGTGATATCATAGTAATATTGAAACTCAAATAAATAACATTAATAAGGATGATATTAGTTGTGTTGATGATGATTATGATAATGAAATATAATGAAACTAAGGAAAATGATTACAAAATGATATATAGATAATAACTACACATGGAATGAAATAAACTGTTATCAATGACAAAAACACAACCCATTCTCATCCTGCTACTACTATCACTACTACTACCACCACTGCTATTACTACTACTACTACCACAACTATTACTACTACTATTACTACTACTGTTGCTCCCACTACTGGTCTTATTTTTGCTGCTACTACTACTACTACTACTACTACTACTACTACTACTATTACTACTACAACAACTACTACTATAAACAT
This sequence comes from Penaeus monodon, assembly GCF_015228065.2. Lineage (NCBI taxonomy): Eukaryota > Metazoa > Arthropoda > Malacostraca > Decapoda > Penaeidae > Penaeus > Penaeus monodon. The sequence continues at coordinate 2,052,350 of NC_051387.1, read as the reverse complement.
AGTCATAACTGATAATAATAAAAAACCCTAATGCTAATGATGATGATAATGAGAATGGAGATGCCAATTAATTAACAACTACACCAATCACTTACAAAGCACGAATACTAACAAAGATAATATCAAAAGACTAACATCACTTCATGATTTTTTTTTAAATAGCAATAATTGTTAAGTGATCATTATCACACCAAAAATAGTTACTTTAAAAATATCATGAAAAGAAACACTCATGAAGATAAAAATGATAAGAATTTACACTATGATAACGCTAATAAGGATGAAATAAAGATAATAATAAAGTAATAATGATAGGGATGATAGCGATAATAGTAATGACAAATTTCATTTACAATAACACTAAGAGTAGTATTAGTAGTAGTATTAGTATCTGTAGCAGAGTAGTAGTATTAGTATTAGCAATAGTAACAGTAGTAGTAATAATAGTAGTAATGGTAGCCGTAGTAGTAGTAGTAGTAGGTAGTAGTAGTAGTAGTAGGTGTAGTTGTAGTAGTAACAGTAGTAGTAAAAGTAATAGTAGTAATAGTACTGGTAATAGTATTACCTACTACCTACTCAGTTAGTAATAAACGTAGTAATGGTAGCAGTAATAGCAGCAGCAGTAGTAGTAACAGTAATAATAATAGAAATAGCAGTAGTAGTGGTAATAGTCCTAATAATAATAATAGTGAAGATGAAGATGAAATGAGATGAAGATGAAGATGAAGATGAAGATGAAGATGAAGATGAAGATGAAGATGAAGATGAAGATGAAGATGAAGATGAAGATGAAGATGAAGATGAAGATGAAGATGAAGATGAAGAAGATGAAAATAGAAATGAAAATGAAAATGAAAATAAAAACGATGATGAATGAGTGACACTACTGTTGTTATTACAGCTACTGGTGATGATCATCATAATGATGATTATAATAATAATTATAATGATAACAATGATAATAATAAAAATGAAAATAATATAGGTGATATTAATAATGATAATAATAATAACGATAACAATATTAATAACAGTATCGATAATGATACTACTACTGCTATAGTGATAATGATAATAGTAGTAGTAGCAGTAGCAGCAGTGGCTGTAGTAGTAGTAGTAGTTGTTGTTGTTATTGTAGTTGTAGAAGCAGCAGTAGACAAATAATGATAATAATAATGATGATGATAATGAAAGCGATAATGATAATGATAATAATAACAATGATGGTAATAACAACGAAAATGAAAATAATGAAAATAACAATAACATGATAATAATATTAAGAAAATCATAGCAGTAATAACAATAACAATAACAATAATAATAATAAAACATAATAATAGTAATAATAATAATAATAATAATAATAATAATAATAATAATAATAATATAATAAAAAATAACAATAATAATGAAAATAAAGATAATGTATTAATAACAACAAAAACAACTTTGATTAATAATAATAATAATAATAACAATAATAATAATAATAATAATAATAATAATGATAATAATAATAACAATAATAATAACAATAATAATGATGATGATAATGATGACAGACATAATGACAATAGTAATAAATACAACAACAAAAAACAACGTCAACCACCAAACAGTAATAAAAATATTCGAGGAAAGATCAATAAACATCAGTAATTAGATTATTATCACAACACTAAAACTCTTCAATATCAACAACAATATAACGATTAAATTCTCGTATCTCTGCTCCTGTTAAAAAAAAAACATAAAGACTAAAAGGAGAAGGAAATAAACCCTATCTGTATCACTGGTCTAATGCCCATTATATTAATCAGCATATGATTAACACATTGCATGTTGAAACACCGCCATAGTGGGTAGTATTTCGGTAAAGCCATTTGCTCTTTCCAAATTTAAATTCAAGTCGACATTCGGGAAAGGAGAGGGATTGGCACCGCGCACCTTCCCGTGGGGTCAAAGTGCACATCCTTTGACCTCCCCGTCCTGCACTCACCTGTGGGTCACGGACTATTTTAAGTCTGAGATCAGTGGGACGTCTGTGGTTGTCGTCCACGGCTGAGATTTCACCGTTCAACGCGTGTTCTGTTCTCGCGCGGAGGCAGATCAAAACAATACTGGGTATAGTGAGAATGGGGTTTGTTAAGAGTTTCGTCTAATCACTTCTTTGGTCTGTCTATTGCACATAAATCCCGACAAACAAGGTCCTCGCTGGTGCCTCCGGGCGGGGGTTGCTCGCCAGACAAGTCTTCTTCGGGTTGCAAGGGTGCCACGTGGAGGCCCTTGAGGTCGCAGCGAATCGGGCAGGGCGAGGCAGGCAGGAGGTGGTGCCCGGGCACTTGTGTCTGGCACGAGGTCAAGTTTGCTTATGATCGGTGCGGGGGTGTAAGCTATTATCACCGACGAGTGCCACCAGGACGGTGCTGGTGCCATCCTACCGCCACGAGGGACAGACTTTTTCGTACGTGAAATCAGCGTAAACTTGAATCGAGAGGGATTTGTTATTCTGACATGTTGTCGACAACAGAAATTAAACATGAAAGTGACAGATAAGTAAAATCACATTCAGAATACCCACGGAATTAAATAATGTATTATTTCATGATGAGGCAGTTGTGGCACTACAGAGTAAGTAACCCAACGGTGGCACTTGACGCCGCGCGCTGATTGGCTGAGGGTGACACTGTCAACCCTCACCGCTCCCAATTGGCTGCCGCCCGCTAGGAAAAACGCTCGAGGCGAAAACATAAAAATTCCATATCTTTTGCCATCTCAGGCAGACATTACCTACCCAGTTAGTACGCTGGATGCCACATGACAAAGACCACAAAGAGGCGCTGTTGTTCAAGTGCCACCGTCCCTTACGAATCACAAACTCCGCCTATAACGAACTTTATACAACCGTAA
>NC_051387.1:2036937-2041937 GCF_015228065.2 Penaeus monodon | reverse complement strand
TGTCACATACACATACATTACACACCACATCTAATAGATATATATAGATATATAGTCAAGATATAGATATATGAGATAGATAGATTAGATATATATACTTTATATACATAGAATAGATATAGATAGATATATATAGAGAGAAGAGAGATATAGAATTATATATAGATATATATTATTATCTACAATATATATGATTAGAGATATATTATATAGATATATATTATATGATAGTATATAGATATATATATAGACGAATGATAGAGATAGATTAAATATAGAGTGGTTATAGATATAGAGAGGAGAATAGAGAGACTATCTAGCAGATATATATAGATAGATATATAATATAGATTACATAATAGAGAGAATAGTATATAGAAGATAGTATATAGATATATATATATATATTGGGATAGATAGTATATATATTGGAAGTACATATATACATTAAGGTGTATATATATATTAATAGATATAATATATATAGAGAGCTATATAGATATAATATATAGATAGATACAAATATAGTAGAGCTAGATATATATCTATATATATATATAGATATAGAGTATATATATTATGGAGAGAGACAGGATAACAGGTATAGTGTATATATACATATATACATGATATGTATAATATATATATCTGAGAGAGAGTAGAGATATAAGATATATATAGAGATATAATATATATATAATGAGATATAGAGAAATAGTAGATATATAGTAGAGAGGATATCTACTATATATAGATATTATAGAGAGAGATATATATATAAAATAATATATATCTAGAGTAGAGAATAGAGAGTATAATATATCGATATAGATAGAATATGATATAATATGTATATATATGATAGATATCTATCCAGAGAGAGAGAATATAGAGATATAAAATAGAATATATAGATATATATATAGTAGAATAGAAAATATATATCTATATATATATATATATTATAGAGAGTATAGAGAGTAATTATATCTATATATATATAGATAGATCGATATCTATAGTGATATATATATTATATATAATATATAATATATATATATATATACATGTATATGTAGTATATATAATATATATATATATAATATATATATGATTATATATATATATATATAATCATATATAGATAGATAGAGATAGATTATATATATATTATAATATATATAATATATATATATATATATATATATATAATATATATAATATATATATATATATATATATATATATAAAATATATATACATATCAATAGTATCAAATATGCTGTGTGACCACGGCGGCTCAAACATGAACCTACCGTTACATAAAATAAAATATATATGTATATATATAATGTATATGTATATATAATATATATATAATATATATATATATATATATATCATATATATAGATATATATATATATATATATATAATATATATATTCATATATATATATATATACATATATATATATATATATATATATATATATATATATATATTATTCTATATCAATCTATCCATCTATCTATCTACACGCGCACACACAAGCACACACACACACACATACACAAGCACACACACACACACACACACACACACACACACACACACACACACCCGACCACAGAACCCCCCCCACACACACACACACATGTATATATCTTAAAGACAAACATGTGCACACATTTCTCTATCCATTTGTCAATCTGCGTAGTTGTTACACACAAACGCACTACACATACTCAGCTACACGACACGTTTATGAAACATGTAAATTTACGTATAATGTCAATGAATGAATGTGACAAAGCCTTCTCTTTGATGCCGTCAATGTAAAATATGCATCTAAACGAAATTATTACCACCCAGGCACAAAGCCATTCATTTCATTTTATATAAAAAAATATAAATAATTTTATCACGAGTAACGTTTTGCCACTGCTGTTGAAACCTTGTAATGTTATGACATTAAAAAAAACAGCGATTTTCACGAACTGTTCTTTTAATGTCATAAATATTACATATACTGGAGCCTGCATATATATAAATGAAAACGGATTTTTGTCTCCATTCTAAATCTCTCTTTTATTCACTCACTCTCACTCTCTCTCTCTTACTGTCTCTCTTTTTCTCTTTCTCTTACTTTCTCTCTTTCCTTCTATCTTTCTCTTATTCTCTCTCTCTCTCTCTCTCTGTCACTTTCTTTCTCTCTCTCTCTCTCTCTCTCCCTCCCTCTCCCGCTCTTTCTTTCCTTTTATCTCTATTTTTTCTTATTCTCGTATTTCTTGCATCTTTTCTCGTATTTTAGCACGTCATGGATGAGCACAAACGTATTTCCTGAGTGACGGGGATTTTTATTTCGCTCATGAAAGCATGGAATGTGCATATATGAGGGTGACGGAGTGCGAGGATTACTTAATCACACGATATCCCAGTTTCAGTGGTTTTCGGTTTTGTAAACATGGAAGGATCATCATGTAACTTCATTTGTATTATTAGCAACTAAAACTGAATTAACATTCTTTACTGTTTGAGCTAACATAATCCGGAAGTTTTATATTTTGCACTATAGAAGAAATGATTATTTGAATTCGACGGAGCGTTGTTATTGATGCATTTTGAAAGAGAAGGAGAAAGAAAAAGAGACAGAGAAAGAAAGAAACGAAGAAAAAAGGGAGAGAAAGAAAGAGAGAAAGGACAGACATAGAGAGAGAGAGAGAGGCCGCTATCCGAATAAAATCACAAAAGCAGTAAACTCCTACGCGACAAAAGATGTAAGTTCGTTACCCGTAGACTTCTTCCCGTTAGTAATTCCCGCCGAAGAGAGAGGGAGCCACCGTATCTCTCTCGACGGAACATTTCCAATAATGAACCTCTCTCTAAGGCGGCATTGAGGAGTTAGAATAGTGTGTCATATTTCTAGATTAGAGCTCCCGCGTTTTAAAAATAGCAAAGGCAAATCTCAACGGTAGCTCCCGACATGAGTTGACCGAATACTTTGTAAGGCGACGCCAGGCCAAGGGGCTCGGGGCAAGAGAGTGGCATGATTCGTCATCTCGTAAGGCTCACTTCTACGGTTTGTGGAAGGGGGATTTTCGCTCTTAAGAGAGAGAGAGAAGAGAGAGAGAGAGAGAGAGAGAGAGAGGAGAGAGAGAGAGAGAGAGAGAGAGAGAGAGAGAGAGGAGAGAGAGAGAGAGAGAGAGATGCATACATACATACATACATACATACATACATACACACACACACACACATACATACATATATATATATATATATATATATATATATATATATATATATATATATATATATATATGGATGGAAAAACACTCTTCCGTGCTGATACAATGGAAGAAAAACCCACAATACAAAAACTAGATTTATTGAAAATGAGACTACAGTTTCGAAATCCACCTGGATTCCATCTTCAGGTTTGATGGATCCAAATGGATTTCGAAACTGTAGTCTCATTTTCAATAAATCTAGTTTTTGTATTGTGTTTTTTCTTCCATATATGTATGTATATATATGTATATATATATATTTTTTTTACGGTAGGTTCATGTTTGAGCCGCCGTGGTCACAGCATGATACTCAATTGCAGTTTTCATGCTGTGATGCTCTTGGAGTGAGTACGTGGTAGGGTCCCCAGTTCCTTTCCACGGAGAGTGCCGGTGTTACCTTTTAGGTAATCATTCTCTCTATTTTATCCGGGCTTGGGACCAGCACTGACTTGGGCTGGCTTGCCCACCCAGTGGCTAGGTAGGCAATCGAGGTGAAGTTCCTTGCCCAAGGGAACAACGCGCCGGCCGGTGACTCGAACCCTCGAACTCAGATTGCCGTCGTGACAGTCTAGAGTCCGATGCTCTAACCACTCGGCCACCGCGGCACTATAAACAATAAACTGCACCCTGGGGCTCCCTTGAACAAGGATAGCACCCTATTAGCTCCCTATACCAGGGTTGCGGTGAAACTGTCGGCAGCAGGGCAGTGGATATCTGGTGGAAACACCTTCAGTTCTACTGATTACTGGTTTCACCAAATATATATATATATATATATATATATATATATATATATATATATATATATATATATATATATATATATATATATTTTTTTTTTTTTTTTTTTTTTTTTTTTTTTTTTTTTTTTTTTTTTTTAACAGCCATTTATTCCACTGCAGGGATCGGCCTCTCTCAATTCATTACTGGGAGGTTATATGGCAGTGCCACCCTTGCCTGATTGGATGCCCTTCCTAATCAACCACGGTTCGGTGTTTAACTCCTATGCCACGGCGGCGACTTCCCCTACGACACCTGCGTTTGATTTCTGAAGGCGATATGTCGCTTTCTCGCCGTGAGATCGGGCTCCAGCAAGCAGTCAGAGCGCAGGCATTTTTACGACTGCCGCGACGGGGAATTAAACTCGGGACCACGAGGGTCGGAGTCCAGTGCTCTAACCACTGGACCATCGCGGCAGCAAAGGCGTCGTCCTCGGCGTCATATTCACACTCATATTCACTCACTCTCGGCCCCTCTTCCTCACCCTCCCGAGGACGACGCAGCCCTCCCCATTTACCCGGGCTTGGGACCGGCACTGAGGTGGCTTGTGCCCCCAGTGGCTGGGGGCACAAGTTCTTACATTATATATATATATATATATATATATATATATATATATATATATATATATATATATATTCTTCTTTTAACGGTAGGTTCATGTCTGAGCCGCCGTGGTCACAGCATGATACTTAATTGTAGTTTTCATGTTGTGATGCTCTTGGAGTGAGTACGTGGTAGGGTCCCCAGTTCCTTTCCACGGAGAGTGCCGGTGTTACCTTTTTCGGTAATCATTCTCTCTATTTTATCCGGGCTTGGGACTAGCACTGATTTGAGCTGGCTTGGCCACCCAGTGGCTAGGTAGGCAATCGAGGTGAAGTTCCTTGCCCAAGGGAACAACGCGCCGGCCGGTGACTCGAACCCTCG
>NC_051387.1:2029437-2034437 GCF_015228065.2 Penaeus monodon | reverse complement strand
CAAGTGGAAAGAAAAGCGCAAGATCGAATTGAGTGGCGAAGGATGGTGGAGAGGTTCACGGCTGCTCAAACATGAGCATACCGTTATTGATGATATCAAAAATCAATAACGGTATGCTCATGCTTGAGCAGCCGTGGACCTCTCCACCATCCTTCGCCACTAAACTCGATCTTACGCTTTTCTTTCCACTTATACCATCGACAGCCCGCAAATATCTTTGATATTGTCGCTCAGTCCTGTCTTTGGTTTGCCTCTTCCTCTGCTTCCCATCACCATCCCTGTCAGCAAGTTTTTCTCAATACTTTTACTTCTCATTACATGACCAATAAACTTTAATTTCCTCTTGTTCAAGATGATTGATGATATATACATATATATATATAATTATTATTATTATTATTTTTTAAAATTTTCTTTATTTTTTTTATTTTATTTATTTATTTTTGCGCACGCGATGCAGGCGTTTGCGAGGGACGCCCGTTGGCTCTGACGTCCAGCCGGTCAGCGCCTCCGACGCCGTGCGGCGCAGAGGGAGGCGTCAGCGTGCTGTCTTCGGCGCTGATCGCGCGTCGTCAGCGCCAGCAGGAGGCGACGCGGCCGCTCAGTCCCAGCGCGCGTCCATGGCCCTGCACTCCGACTCGCGCGCCCTCCTGCAGCGGCCGATGATGCTGTTGATGTCGTCGACGAAGGCCTTGGCGCGGCAGGCGCGGCCGAACACGCGGATCTTGGGGTCGCCCTTCTTGTTGCGCGCCTTGACGTCGTGCTTCACCGTCAGGTCGAACAGCCTCGAGCCGCCGTGGCCGATCACCACGCCCTTGAACTCCTCCTGCACCTCCACCACCAGCCACTCCGTCGGGTGGGTGCACGCGTCGCCGCACGCCTCGGGCCTCTGCTGGGCGGGCTGCTGCCTCCGCTTCTGCTCGGGCCTCTGCGTCTGCTTCTGCTCAGGCCTCTGCGCGGGCCTCTGCGTCTGCTTCTGCTCAGGCCTCTGTGTCTGCTTCTGCTCCGGCCTCTGTTCGGGCCTCTGTGTCTGCTTCTGCTCCGGCCTCTGTGTCTGCTTCTGCTCGGGCCTCTGTGTCTGCTTCTGCTCCGGCCTCTGTGTCTGCTTCTGCTCCGGCCTCTGTGTCTGCTTCTGCTCGGGCCTCTGCTCGGGCCTCTGTGTCTGCTTCTGAGCCTGCTTCTGCTCGTGCCTCTGCGCGGGCCTCTGCTGGACGGGCTGCTGCCTCCACGTCTGCTCGTGCCTCTGCGTCTGCTTCTGCTCCTCTTGGGAACGGAGCATCTCGGCGAAGGACAGCGTCCTGCCGGGCGGGGTCGCCTTGGGGGGCGGGGTCACCCTGGGGGGCGGGGCCAGCTTGGGCTCCACGGGGGCCACGGCCTCCTCCTCCTCCGGCCACTCGTTCCACTCGTTCTCGTCGATGAGGTCGACCCACAGGTCGCTTGCTCCGGGGAATGCCGACATGTTGCGGTTGCTGGCGCCCTCGCTGCGGCGGCCGCGGGTCCTTTCGGCGTAAAGAGGCTGGCCGGAATTCTCGGCGTGTGCGTGTGTGTGTTTTGCGTGTGCATATGTGTATGTGCCTGCGTGCGAGCTTGTGTGTGTGTGTGTGTGTGTGTGTGTGTGTGTGTGTGTGTGTGTGTGTGTGTGTGTGTGTGTGTGTGGTGTTGGTGTTGGTGGTGGTGTGTGTGTTGTGTGTGTGGGGTGTGTATGTTGTGTGTGTGTGTGTGTGTTGTGTGTGTGTGTGTGTGTGTGTGTGTGTGTGTGTGTGTGTGTGTGTGTGGGGTGTGTTGTGTGTGTGTTGTTGGTGTGTGTGTGTGTCTGGTGTGTGTGTGTGTGTGTGGTGTGTGTGGGTGTTGTGTGTTGTGTGTGGTGTGTGGTGGTGTGTTTGTGTGTGTGTGAGTGGCGTGCGTGCGTGCGTGCGTGGTGTGTGGTGTGTGTGTGTGTGTGTGTGTGTGTGTGTGGTGTTGTGGGGTGTGTGTGGTGTGTTGTGTGTGTGTGTGTGTGTCTATATATATATATATATATATATATATAATATATATATATATATATATATATATATATATATACATATACACACACATGCCCATCCGTGCTGCATTCATACACACACGCGCACTTCACGAAGCATTTGTTTAACGTAGATCCGATAGTGATACCCGACTGCTGCTTTGTAGTTCAGTCCGCGCACGGTCAAAGGCTACGAGAGTTCATCCTGTACAAGGCAATCTACTGTCTTGACATTTTTTTTTTTTTCAAGTGCCTTGTCCTACAAGGACGTTGGCGATCATGGATTTCCATGATTTTCTTGGCAATTTAGAGCGGTGGTTTGCCGTTGCCTTCCGCCCGGTGTTTTTGGAGAGTCACCATCTCTATTTACCCGGTTCTGGGACCGGCACTGACTTGGGCTGGCTTGCCCACCTAGTGGCTAGGTAGGCAATCGAGGTGAAGTTCCTTGCCCAAGGGAATAATGTGCCGGCCGGCGACTCGAACCCTCAAACTCAGATTGCCGTCGTGGCAGTCTTGAGTCCGATGCTCATCTATGAGATGAAAAAAGCTTCGGGAGTCAACCCTGGGGAAAAATCCGGAGCCGGATTCCCGAAGGCAGTTCGTTGCCGCTTGCGACCTCGTTCTGGCAACTCCTGCGACGCCGCTGGTGCCAAACCGTATCGGTCTTTGCCGTTCCTTTGGCTCCATCAGCTGCGTGGAGGGAGGGAGCCTGCTGCTTGGGCAACAGCTTGCTCCTCACGCTCTTTCGCCTAGGCACTGACTACCTTTTTTCTGTGAAGGTGAGCTGTCTGACATCACTGGAGAGGACACCCCAGCGACACTGCACAGCCTCGGACAGCACGGAGAGTGGCAGTTGCCAGTTATAAGCTATGGTGCTCAACTGGCGTAAAAAAGTAGCAGAACAGTCAGGAATTCCAAAGTCGACATCGACTGATGGTGGCCGCCAATACTGACGATGGTACGAGTGGAAAGAAAAGCGCAAGATCGAGTTGAGTGGCGAAGGATGGTGGAGAGGTCCACGGCGGCTCAAACATGAAGCTACCGTTAAAAAAAAAATCATCATCAATAACGGTATGCTCATGTTTGAGTAGCCGTGGACCTCTCCACCATCCTTCGCCACTAAACTCGATCTTGCGCTTTTCTTTCCACTTGTACCATCGACAGCCCGCAGACATCTTTGATGTTGTCGCTCAGTCTTGTCTTCGGTTTGCCTCTTCCTCTGTTTCCTATCACCATCCCTGTCAGCAAGTTTTTCTCAATACTTTCACTTCTCATCACATGACCAATAAACTTTAGTTTCCTTTTTGTTCAAGATGTCCAACAGCTGGTCTTTACAATTGATTTTTCTCAGGACTTCATCATTCGTTTTCTTTTCTGTCCAGTTTATATATATATATATATATATATATATATATATATATATATATATATATATATATAAAAACACACACACACACACACACACATATATCCTGCCACGATGGTCTATTGGATTGAGCACTGGACTCGTGGTCTGAGTTCAATTCCACGCCGCGGCAGTTGTAAAAAATGCCTGCGCTCCGACTGTTGGCTCGAGCCTGTTCTCACGGCGAGAAAACGACATGTCGCTTGAGAAATCAAACGTAGGTGTCGTAGGGGAAGTCAGCGCCGTGGCAAAAAGTGGTACCGCGCTGATACGCGGTTGATTAAGCATCCAATCAGACAAAGCCAGATAACCTCTCAATAATTAACTGAAAGAGGCCTAGATCCTGCAGTGGAAGAAATGACTGTTGAACAAACAAACACACACACACACACAGATTATATATATATTATATATATATATATATATATATATATATATATATTATATATATATATATATATATATATATATATATATCGGGTTCGATAGGACCTCAGGGTGAGTCGCATGGGACCGGCGGAGGTCACTTTCGTCCACCCTGCTCGTATGATTCACGACGCGTGATTTCATTCGAGTTGTGTTTTAACCTTTGTGTGACATTCGTGTTTTTTTTTTCTTCTTCGAACTCAGTAAATGTGTGTGCAACTGATGCATGGTTTATTTTATCCACTGTATAATAATAATAATGATAATTAATAATGATAACAGTAATAACAATGATGATAATAATAATAATAGTAATGATATTAATGATAATGATATTAATAATCATAAAAATATTGATAGCAATTATAATTTTAATAATAATAATAATAATAATAATAATAATAATAAAAATGATAAGAAAAATGATCAATAACTATCATATTATTATTGTTATCATTACTATCATCACTTCATTTTTATTAATTTTTCTAATCATTATCATTAGCAATGTAACTCTCATTATTATTACTTTGATATTATTGTTGTTATATTATTGTTATTATTATTATTTTTTTTTTGCTATTATTATTATTATTATTATTATTATTATTATTATTATTATTTTCTTTAGATCTGCTAATTAAAATCAAACACCGGGTCACTACCAGCGACCTAGGGTGATTGAAGTTTGAGGCAATGGAACACCAACAAAAACATGCACATAACTTTTGCAGCAGGTTTCCCGAGTGCATAGCAAAACAGTACATTACCTCATTATACTCTTCCCTTGTCCATTTAAGTGTTGTTTTCTTTTGATTATTAGTACAAAAATAGTTGAACCGCAGGGCCAGGGGTGGGAGCCAACCCGTCCTAGTGAACTGGTGGATTTTGACTAATGGAAGAGGTAGACTCAGTTCTGCCCTGGGGGATGCGCCCCTTGTTGATCCGTGTCATTATCATGATTATGATTTATGATTTATGATTTATGATTTATGATTTATGATTTATGATTTATGATTTATGATTTATGATTTATGATTTATGATTTATGATTTATGATTTATGATTTATGATTATGATTATGATTATGATTATGATTATGATTATGGTTATGGTTATGGTTATGGTTATGGTTATGGTTATGATTATGATTATGATTATGAT
>NC_051387.1:2004437-2006937 GCF_015228065.2 Penaeus monodon | reverse complement strand
CGGAAGGGAGAAGGGGGGGAGGGGGAGGACGAAGGGGAAAAGGAGGAGAGGGGAGAGGAAAGGGGGAAGAGAGGGGGAGAGAGGGGGAAGGAAAGAGAGAGAGAGGAGGGAGAGGGGAAAGAGAGAGAGAGGAGGGGAGAGGGGAAGGAGAGAGAGAGGGGGAGAAGGGAAGGAGAGAGGAAAGAGAAAAAGGGAGAGAGGGGAAAGAGAGGGAAAAGGGGCGAGCGGAAAGAGAGAGAAAAAGGGAGAGGGGAAGGAGAGGAGTGGGAAGAAAGAGAAAGGGGTGGACGGGGAGATGGCGAAGAGGACGAAAGGGAAGGAACGGGTGGGAAGAGGGGAGAGGGTAAAGAGGGTGCAAATAGAGAGGGAGAGGGAGAGACAGCGAGACGAAGAGAAATGGGGGAGAAAAAAAGAAAAAGGGGGATATAGGAAACGGAGAGGGAGAGGGGGAGAGGGGGAGAGAAAAGAGACGAGAAGGAGAGTGGAAAAGGGGATCTGAGAAGAACGGTAGGGAGATAGGGAGAAAAGGAGGGGAAACGGAGAAGGGAAGGAGAGTGAAAACAAGGAGAAAGAAGGGAAATGACTGAGAATAAAGATAAGAATAAAAAGAATGAAAAGGAACAAGGGAAAAACAGAATAAACAAAGAAGAATGAAAAGATGACGATAAATATATACATATAACAGAAAGGAAGAGTGAAGAAAGAAAAACATTGAGATATGGAGAGAGGGCGATGAAAGACGAACCAGAGAGGAAAACAGAACAAGAAAACAGACGTAAAAAAAAAACTTTATAAAAACAACACAAAACAAACTACAAACACCACACCACCAACAACAATAAAACGAAACGAAAACAAAACAAAAATAAAAAAACAAAAACAATCACAGAAGCGGAAGACAAAAAAAGAAAAAAGAAGAAGAAAAATAATGAAAGAACAGAAAGAAAGAAAAAAAGAAAACAAAGAAAGAAAAAAAAGAAAGAAAAAAGCAAAGCAAGGAATGTAAAGCCTTAACAACCCTTGAGCCAAATCATACCAGCGAGCTGTGAAAATTGCCATAAACCGCAATCTGTAGGAAAAGGAAATGATGACGGAAGGTGACAGTGGCAATTAGAGGGAAAGAGAAAATGATGATTGAGGTGTGGATGCGGAAGGGAAAGAGAAAGGGGAAAGAGAGAGGGAGAGGGAGAGGGAGAGGGAAAGGGAGAGGGGAAAGAGAGAGGGGAAGGAGAGAAGGAAAGGGAGAAGGAAAGAGAAAATGATGATTGAGATGTGGATGATGAGGAAGGGAAAGAAAGGGAGAGGGAAAAGGAATTGGAAAGGAAGAGGGTGAGTGAAAAGGAGAGGGAAAGGGAGAGGGGAAAGGAGTAGGAGAATGAAAGGAAAGGAAATGCAACAGGAAAGCGAAAGGGAGAGAAAAGGAAAGGGAGAAGAAGAGGGAAAGAAAAAGTGAAAAGGAGAGCGAAGTTAATAAACCGGAAAAAAATGAAAGGGACGGAGAAAGAGAGAGAGGGAATAAAGACAACCAAGAGAAAAGAGAGAAAAAAAAACGAAAAACAGAAAAAGAAGAAGACCTCGTAAATTAGACCGTAATTGGAGGGGGGGGGGGGGGTAAGCTAGTCCTAATGATAATGCTGGAAATAACAGAAAATCAGATTGATTACTCCGCGAGCCACTTATTGGAACTTGGGGGGGAGGGAGGGGGGAGAGGGACGCGAAAATTGAAAAGAGAACCTTTTGTTGAGTTCTTAGGATGAATACTGCAAATAAGAACAATCATTTTACGTCTTTTCACATCTTTTCTGTCTGTTTGTTTTGTGTCTCTTTCTGTTCTTGTTAGTTTATTGATGTTTTGTCTCAGCCTTTCAGTCTCTCTTCCACTCTTCTCTCTCTCTCTCTCTCTCTCTCTCAATCTGTTTGTTTGTCTGTCTCGGCCTCTGTCTGTCTGTGTCTGTCTGTCTGTAAGTTTCATACTATCTTGACCCCTCCTTTGTGTTATGTATATATTGTATATCTTTCTGTCGGTGTGTGTGTGTGTGTGTGTGTGTGTGTGTGAATGTGTGTGTGTGTGAATGTGTGTGTGTGTGTGTGTGTGTGTGTGTGTGTGTGTGTGTGTGTGTGTGTGTGTGTGTGTGTGTGTGTGTGTGTGTGTGTGTGTGTGTGTGTGTGTACGTGTGCGCTTGTGTGTGTGGGTGTGTGTGTGTACGCACATGTTATTTCCAGGTACGAAAAATTAGATGCCAACTTTTCCGCCGCATGTATTCGGCATTCCAATAAAATCACATTATTCACTCAGCCCTGGTCGGGAAAAAAAAAAAAAAAAAAAAAAAAAAAAGGAAAGTTTACAATGTTTGAATTCAGACAGCCTTGATAAAACTGATATATTACAATCACGCGTTTGACTCCCGGCAACGATTTGTATATGGCAGCGACAGTTTGATTGGACATTTGGAAATTATCTGAATGATTGAATTTATTTGATGTTATATAAGCATCCACA
>NC_051387.1:1969437-1971937 GCF_015228065.2 Penaeus monodon | reverse complement strand
GAGGGAGAGGACATATGCTGTGCAATGCTTACCACGCCATTGTGATATTAAGTTCCAAGTGCAGTTGAAATCACAAACCTCACTGAAGGTTGCCAGAGGAGACCACATTTTTGAATGGATTCTGCCACTCTCGCGGGGGAGGACGACGCTAGAAGTCGCGCTTCGGTGAAACGACGCGACCAGAAAGGGTCCAACATAACGAAGACCAAAGAAGAAAGAGAAGGGGAGCAAGGGAAGGAGAAAATAATCGTGCTTAGGACTCCCGATTCTAATCAGACGCTGAACGAAGCCATGGCCCTCTTCCCGTTTTCTTTAGTCGAGCACCCATTCATAAAACACAACTGCCACCGCCACGCATGTGGACCGCCAGATTATTTTACGGTTTTTTATGGCCGTCTCTGTCTTTGCTCTGATCCACAATTAATAAGAGGGTCTCGGACTTACGTCTGCAGCGTAGAGGTGACCGAAGGACGCAGAAGAGGAAGAGCAAGGAGGGAAGGGCGGAAGATACGAGGGAGGGAAGGAGGGAGGGAAGGAGGGAGGGGGGGAAGGAGGGAAGATACGAGGGAGCGAAGGAGGGAGGTGGGAGGGAGGGAGGGAGGAAAGGAGGGAGGGGAGGAAAGGAGGGAGGAGGGAGAGGAGGGATGTAGGGAGGGAGAGAGGGAGAGAGGGAAAAGGGAAGGATGGAAGGAAGGAAGAAATGAATGAATGAAGGAAGGAAGAACAGAAGAGAGAAGGAGAGAGTGGTAGGCAAGAAGGATGGAAGAAAGGAGAAGAAAGAGGAGAAGGAGAAGGAGGAGAAAAAAGAAGAGGTGGTACAGGAGAAAAGAAGGAGGAGGATAAGGAGGAAGAGGATAAGGAGGAAGAGGAGGAGGAGGAGGAGCAGGAAGAGGAGGAGAAGAAGAAGAAGAAGGAGGAGGAAAGTATGAAGAGGAAGAGGAAGAAAGAGTAGAAGAATAAGCAGAAAAATAATAATAAGAAGAAGAGGAAGAGGAAGAAGAAAAGCAGGAGGAGTATGAGTAGACAAAGCAGGAGGAACAAATGGAGGAGAAAACAATAAAAGAAAGAAAGAAGAAGTGATGAAAAGGAATAATTGGAGGAAAAGGCGGAATAACAGACCCTCCCCCCCCCACATAAAATAGACATAAAAGAAACAAAAGAAAGAAAGAAAGAAAGAAAGAAGAAGAAGAAGAAGGAGAAGGAGAAGGAGAAGGAAAAGGAGAAGGAGAGGAAGAAGGAGAAGGAGAAGGAGAAGGAGAAGAAGAAGAAGAAGAAGAAGAAGAAGAAGAAGAAGAAGAAGGAAAAAGAGAACTGAGAATAAAGGCAAACGTATAAACGGTCACAAACACAACGGCAGCTTCAAACATAAGCAAAAACAAACACACCACGCACGCACGCACAGACTCACCGCTTGAAAACTAAGCAAGCAGAACATTTTTTGTTTGTTTGTTTGACTGTTTGTTTCCGTTGCCGTTTTAAACGATCCAATTTCCAAAGTATCAAATAAGTATCTCTTGACTAACGAATTCGCTGCTTATTTTCCATTCGAAATTTTTTGAAAAGGCTTCATCAAATCTGTGAAGTTTATCTATCAAATATACAAAGGTTTGAATCTCTGCTCAGTGTCGAAGTTCAAATAAATTACTAATTGCAGATATATATTTTTTTGTGTCATTCTGATTGTAATAAATTTTCACTTTTATTTCGTTATTTAAATTAAAGGGCTTGGGTTAGTTTATTTTTTATTGTGCAGTTAAAGATTCATTAGGTACGTATTCCCCATCGCGTGTTTTTCAGATAAATATTAAAATATCATTTAAGTAATGTAGAAAAAAAAAAAAACAATACAGGTAGAATCTCAGATAATCATCTTATCTTAAGAATAGCATCAGTAATTAACTTTAATTGTTTGGACTGCATGCTGACTTGTGATTTCATATATTCATCCCAGCGCTGCAATTGCAAACCTTAAGCAAAATACTAACTGGCAACTCCGCCCCTCTCCTGTCTTGTATCAAATGAGCGCCTGTGATTGGCTGCTCGGCAACGGACCGAAGGAGGATCAACCAATGGCGTGCGAGATCAAGAGACAAGAAGAAAACAGGTGTGCAGACCGAGGAAAGAGGAAACACGAGAGGAAAAGCAAAGACAGAAAGACAGAGAACGAGACAAAAAAGAAAATAACTGAAAAAAACGAAAAAAACAAAACAAAAAAACACAAAGCCGAGTAAAAACGAAAGAGGTATCAAGAGCCACAGGGCCAGAAGGAGGTGCGAGTAGACGCGTTCAGTCCCCGTCCCTTGGGTGAATCCTTCCCCTCTGCTTCCGCGCTCCTGACAGTGAACAACATCGCGGCTGCGGGAGATGTGTGCGCCCCTTGCGTCGTCTGGGAGATGGGCGAGGGGGAGAGAGAGGAGTGAGGGAGAGAGAGAGAGAGAGAGAGAGAGAGAGCAGAGAGAGAGAGAGGATAGAGAGAGAGACGAGAAAGGAGAGAGGAGAG
>NC_051387.1:1964128-1969337 GCF_015228065.2 Penaeus monodon | reverse complement strand
TCCTCTCTCTCTCCTCTCCCCTCTCCTCTCTCTCTCCTCTCCCTCTCTTCTCTCACTCTCTCCATCCTCCTACCTTCTCTAAGCTATTTATACTTCACACAAACATGAGTCCCATGCTTGATATATTTAGCAAATGCAGTTAAGTAAACCTGATATTCTTTTCTTTACAGGTACGTGGCTGTACCTTGTTCCCACTGAAGACCAGGTAAGTCAGCTGATCTGGACCATGATTTTTTTTTCTCTCTCTCTCTTTTTAATGGAAGTTGCAATGTTTATCAGTTTATATGTTTATACGTTTGTTTGTTTTTTCATTTTATGGAAGATTGCAATGTTTATAAGTTTATATGTTTATAAGTTTTTTTATTTTTTTCTTTTTATGGAAGATTGCAATGTTTATCAGTTTATATGTTTATAAGTATTTTTTATGGAAGATTGCAATGTTTATAAGTTTATATGTTTATAAGTTTTTTTTTTCATTTTATGGAAGATTGCAATGTTCATCATCATCATCATCATCGTCCTCGTCCTCATCCTCCTTGCCCCCCCCCCTTCCCCTCCCCTTCTGTTTCTTTCCTTCTTCTCCTTCTTCTTCTTCTCCTCTTTCTCCTTCTCCATCTCCTTTCCCTTCTCCTTCTTCTTCTCCTTCTTCTCCTTCTTTTTCTCCTTCCTCTCCTTCTCTCCTTCTTCTCCTTCTCCCCATCTTCTCCTTCTTCTCCTTCTTCTTCTTCTCCTTCCCCTTCTCCTTCTTCTCCTTCTCCCCATCTTCTTCTCCTTCTTCTCCTTCTTCTTCTTCTCCTTCCCCTTCTCCTTCTTCTCCTTCTCCCCATCTTCTTCTCCTTCTTCTCCTTCTTCTTCTTCTCCTTCCCCTTCTCCTTCCTCTCCTTCTCTCCTTCTTCTCTTCTCCCCATTTTCCCTTCTTCTCCTTCTTCTCCTTCTTTTTCTTCCTTCCCCTTCCCTTTCCCTCTCCTTCTCCCCTTCTTCTCCTTCTTCTTTTTCCCCTTCTCCTTTTTCTTCTTCTTTTTTCTTCTCCTTCCCCTTCTCCTTCTTCTCCTTCTCCCCATTTTCTCCTTCTTCTCCTTCTTCTTTCTTCTCCTTCCCCTTCCCCTTTCCCTCTTCTTCCTCTCCTTCTTCTCCTTTTCCTCTCCTTCTCCTTTTTCTTCTCCTCTACCCCCCTTTCCCGTACACAGCACCCAAAAATGAGGCGAATGACTTATCGCAGAGATTGGCCTCTCTATATTCAAATTGCTTCGGCCCCCGGGTCTCTCTTGCGCTGGTTTTAAAGGTTTCCCCGTCTGAGGGGGGGGTTTCCGGGGAAAGAAAATGGGGGTTTTATTTTTTTCGTTTTAAAGTTTTTTGTGTATTTTGTTTGTTTTATTGGCTGTTTTTGTGTGTGGTTTTGTGTTTTTTCCGTTGCTGATTCGGGGCGATCTTTTTGTCTCGATATTCTGTTGTGGGGTGTTGGTGTGTTTGTGTGTGGGGGTGTTTTGTTGTGGTGTGTGGTGTGTGTGTGTGTGTGTGTGTGTTGTGTGTTTTTATGCATGGATGGATGGATGGATGGGATGCATGTATGTATGTATGTATGTATGTATGTATGTATGTATTTTATGTATTATGTATGTATGTATGTATGTATGTATGTATGTATGTATGTATGTTGTATGGCAGTGTGTGTTTGTGTGTTGTAGGTGGTAGGGTTGTGTATGTGTGTATGTGTTTTATTGTGTATGTTGTGTGTGTGTGTGTTTTGTATGTGTGTTTTGTGTGTGTGTGTGTGTGTATTGATTGTGTGTGTGTGTGTGTGTGTGTGTTTTGGGCGTGTGTGTGTGTGTTTTGTGGTGTGTGTATAATATATATATGCATACATGTATGTATGTATGACTTGCATGAATACACGTACGTTATATAATGTATTAGACAAGCAAAAGTTTCTTAGTAATATGACATGCCTCTGTTCGCTCTGAGAGGATCACCGAGACGAACCAGCACCGCAAGACTGCAAGGGAAGGAATTCAGAATCATCAATAATTGCAATTAATGCAAGGGTGCTTTTGCAAACTGCAAGTTGATTATCCTCTCTGTGTGATATCGAGCATGCTATGGGTTTTGCTTGTCTGTCCTGTCTGTTTTGCGGCTGTTGTGTATCTGTCTGTCGGGTCTGTTTCTGTTTGCTTTTTTTCTCGCTTTCTCTCTTTTATTTATCTATCGATTTTTTACTCGTTTCTCTCTCGTTCTCCCTCTCGGCCTCTTTTCTCTATACATATCTCTTATATATATATATATATATTTTATATATTTTATATATATATATATATATATATAATATATTATATATATATAAAATAATATAATTTTAATATTTTTATATTCCTTCAATCTCTCTCTCTCTCTCTCTCTCTCTCTCTCGTCCCTTCTCTCTTGTCTTCTCTCTCTCCTCTCTCTCACTCTTCTCTCTCTCTGTTTTTTCTCTCTCTAGCTCTCTCTCTCTCTAGCTCTCGCTCTCTCTTGCTCTCCTCCGCTCTCTCTCTCGCTCTCTCCTCTCCTCTTTTCTCTCCCTCTCTCTCTCTAGCTCTCTCTCTCTTCTCCCCCTCCCCTCCCCCTCCCCCCCTCCCTCCCTCCCTCCCTCCCTCTCTCTCTCTAGCTCTCTCTCTCTCTCTCTCTCTCTCTCTCTCTCTCTCTCTCCCCCCCCCCTCCCTCCCTCTCTCCTCTAGCTCTCTCTCTCTCTCTCCCTCCCCTCCCTCCCTCCCCCCCTCCCTCCCTTCCTCCCTCTCTCTCTCTCTCTCTCTCTCTCTATCTATCTATCTCTCTCTCATCCCCAATTCTCGGCCTCGTTCATTCGTGACCTTATCTTCCCGTAGTTTAAAATATAGCGTAATAAAGGTGAGCGGAAATAGTAGCGCTTTACTGCTAAATTTAGCGATGACGAAACCGCCGCGTTTGAAATTTTAAATTCATACAGTTCCCTTTCCGCTCTTCCTAATTCATTAACTTTTACCGGGATTAGGGTATTTAGGCATAAACGCAGTTTGTCATTTTCCCAAAATTCTAAATTACTTGGTAAATTTTGAATGTGTCAACGGAGCAGAATCGAATGTTTTTTTGTTTTTGTTTTTGTTATCTCTGTTTTATTATTTCTTCCTTTGTCTCTCTTTCTCCAGGATAGTTCGTAAATTATAAATCGCTTTACAGGTTTTGCGATAAAGGAGTTTTGGGGAAAAGTACGGTAGATTTTAAGTTTATGATCGGATCGAAGAAAAAGGATTGAATCTATTCCATTTTTTCTTCCCCTAAAAAAAAAAAATGCAATTATCTTCGCAATCACAAATGAGAATGCAATCATATTTCAATAAATTTATTTAAATAAAACGACCCTGTTTCCCGGAAAACAGAAACCGACTTTGAAAAAAAATGAGGGAGAATAGGCGTCTAAAAGAAAAAAAAAAAAAAAAGATTCGGGAATCGAAAAGACGAAAAGGTTTTAAAAAAGTGGCAAACCAAAAGGGGGTTAAAACCCTTTTTCGCTGATTTTCTTCTCAGTCCCACTGGATGAATTTTAAACCGTCGTCGATTGGTTTTTGTTTACCTGAGAACGGGGTTTTTCAGACAACACAATCACTTTCCCCGAAAAAAGATACGACCTAAAAAAATAGAATTTTTCACGGGGGTAATTGAGAAAACCTTTAAATAGGATTTTTAAAAAATAAAAAAAAAAAAAAAAATAAATAAAAAAATAATAATAAAAAAATAATAATAATAAAAATAAAATAAAATAAATAAAAAAAAAATAAAAATAAAAAAAAAATAAAAATAAAAAAAAAAAAATTTTAAAAATTAAAAACAAAAAAAAAAAAAAAAAAACAAAAAAAAAGGGTTAAAACCCCCGTATATTTTTTAAATTTTTTAAATTAAGGGGGGGGGGAAGACAAAAACCCGCGGAAGGAGGAGGGAAACCTGAACAGGGAAAGGAGGGAAAGGGGGGGGGGGGAGAGGGCAAGGGATGCGGGGGTGGGGAGGGAGTGGGGGAGGGAAAGGAGGAGGGAGAGGGGGGAGGGAAAAGGGGGTGAGGGAGAGAGGAGGGAAGGGAGGAAGGAAGGGGAGAAAGGGGAGGGGGGGGGAAGGGGGAAAAAAAAGAAGAAGAGGGGGAAGGAGGGGGAAAAGGGAAGGGGGGGGAGAGGAGGGGAGGGGGGGGGAGAGGGGGGGGGGGGGGGGGGGGAAGGGGGAGGGGGGGGGATATGAATTCTCAGGTTTTCTTACGAATTTTTCTTTTCTTGTCTCATTCCCTCTGCTTTTTAAGTACGGACAAAATGCACGAAAATTGTTTTTGGGGTGCGTTTGTTTTTATTATATTTACTATAATATACATCCCCCCCCATATACATATACATTAACATATAATAACATATACAAAAAAAAAAAAAAAAAAAAAAAAAAAAAAAAAAACAAAAAAAAAAAAAAAAGGGGGGGAAGGGGAAGGCAAACCCCGCTCTAAAAAAGCCAAGAAAAAACATGGGGGCCCATGTCGCCAAGGGGGGCGGGGGCGAAAATGGCTAAGCTCGGACTCAAATTGTCACGACGGCAATTGAGTTCAAAGGTTCGAGTCACCGGCCGGCCCCCGTTTGTTCCCCTTGGGAAGGAACTTCCCTCGATTTCCCCTAGCCACTGGGGGGGCCCAAGCCAGCCCAAGTCAGTGCTGCCCAACCCGGATAAAATTGAGAGAATTATTACCTAAAAAAAAAGGGCCACCGGCACTCTCCGTGGAAAGGAAAAAGGGACCTACCACGTACTCACTCCAAGAGATAAACATGAAAATAAATTAAGTATCATCTGTGACCCGGCGGCTAGACATAAACCCCAAACCGTTAAAAAAAAATAATAAAATAACATACACCCCACGTGTACACACCCACATAATATAATATAATAATATAATATATATTTAAAAATATATAATATATATATATA
This sequence comes from Penaeus monodon, assembly GCF_015228065.2. Classification (NCBI taxonomy): domain Eukaryota; kingdom Metazoa; phylum Arthropoda; class Malacostraca; order Decapoda; family Penaeidae; genus Penaeus; species Penaeus monodon. The sequence goes on along the minus strand of NC_051387.1, from coordinate 1,964,378 downwards.
TATATATATATAAGTATATATATATATATATAATACAAAATTTTAAAATATTTAATTAATAATATATATATATATATATATACTATAAAAGAGAGAGAAGAGGGGAAAGAGAGAAAAAGGAGTGTGTGTGTGTGTGTTTGTGGTGTGTGGTGTAAATTTTATAATAATTAATATTTATATTTTATATAATTTTTAATATATTATTTAAAATTTTTTAATTTTTAAATTTATTTTTTTTAAAAAAAAAATT
>NC_051387.1:1956129-1958629 GCF_015228065.2 Penaeus monodon | reverse complement strand
GCGGTTTATTTTTTTTGAGAAATTTGTGAGGTTGTTTTGGCTATGTATAGCTCTTCGATTCCCATTTATCCCGGGGGGGGGGACGCAACAATTTTTGGGTTTTAAGGGGGGGGTGGATCAACATTTTTTAGTACGTTCGAGGAATGTTTTACTTTTTGTTAACGTATTGTTGTAAGAAAACCAAAAGGGTCGATGGGGGCACTAATATTTTTAAAATGATTGGGGGTCGTAATTGCAGGGACGGGAAGTTTTTTTGATAGGTTTTCGCTTGGGTCTTTTATATATGTATAGAAGTTTGGGTCGCAATTTGACAAGGGATAAAGTCGCTATACGTAATGAGGCAGATCTGTTTGATATTTTTGACGTTTGCCGGGGAAGTGGTTTTTGTGATCCCGGTAGGGGTTTTTTATGAGTTTTTTTAATTTTTTTTCTAATGATCCAGAAATTTTGCATTTTGGTTGTTAGGCATCGTTTTGTCGCCCAAGATGAAAAAAGGTTTTTTTTTCACGAATTCTCTAAAAAAATTTCGAGGTAGTCAAATGATTCAGTGTGCATGAGGGTGTCTATAGACTGTCCCAATAATGAAGGGGGAAACATATTGTTTTGTAAGTCACCCAAATGCCCTTTACAGCTGATTTTTTGCAGTGTGGTGAAGTTTTCATGATTTAAAGGGCCCCTTACGTAATGCATACCCCCCCTCCCCCTTGCATCACATCTAAAAACATTGAAATTTTGAATGTAATAAAATTACTTGACATTTTTTTTATGAAGCCATTTTTCACAATGAAAGGATGTCAAATTTTTCTCTCCGTTCTCATGATTTTTTAAAAGGCCCAAGGAGTTTGGCATGTAGTCTTTTTTGAGTGAGTAGCATGATGTGAGAAAGAGGAGGGGAAAAGAGAGAGGAAGAAAGAAGAGGAGGCGAGAGAGGGGGGGGAGAGAGGAGAGAGAGAGAGAGAAGAGAGAGGGGAGAGAGAGAGAGAGGGGAGAGGGGCGGAGAGAGAGAGAGAGAGAGAGAGAGAGAGGGGAGAGAGAGAGAGAGAGAGAGAGAAGAGAGAGAGAGGGAGGGAGGGGGGGAGGGAGAGAGGGTGAGAGAGAGAGAGAGAGAGAGAGAGAGAGAGAGAGAGACAAAGACAAAAGTAAGAAGTAAAAAAAATACGTAAGGAAAAGTAAGACGCACCAAGGAAGGCGAAAGTCCAGGCAAGAAACCTCAACCTCCTCAGCCAGTCTTGTTTATTGTCACAGGTTGCAATGGGGGTCCTTCTACCATGGGGGGTCTTTCTCTCATGGGGGTCTTCCTTGCATGGGGGGTTTTTGTGTCCGCGAGTCGGGTGCGTGGGAATGCCGGGTTTCCCTTTTCGGGCCCTTTCACTTTTACAGAGGTCGGTTTTCATTTATTTCGGGCCCCCACGCGATTCAACGGGGCGTCTTGCACAAATTTTCGAGCTTTTGCAGTTTTTTAACTTCATTGGGGTTTTTGTTTTTTTTTTGTGTTTTTAATTTTTATTAGTATTCTTAAAATATTATCAATCATCATCCTAATTATTGTCATTATTATCACCATCTTAAAAAAAAAAAAAAAGTAACAATAATAATGAAGATGATAATAATAATAATAATAATAATAATAATAATAATAATAATAATAATAAACAATAACAATAACAATAACAAAACAACAACAATGATAATAGTAATATTCGTAATGATAATAATAGTAACAGCAACGGCAATCATGAAAACAAAAAAAATAAAAAATAGCGGAAGCCCATTACCCTATCGTTATTGCAAAAGAACAAAAAAACCTTTTTTTACAAAAAATTTAGAATCAAGTTTGAAGTGCTTGGGTGAGAGTGGTGTGGGGGAGGGGGGAGGGAGGGGGGAGTCATGCGTCGAGGGGGGGGGGGATGGGGGGAGGGGGGGGGAGTCATGCGTCGAGGGGGAGGGGGAGGGGGGAGGGAGGGGGGTGAGGAGGGAGGAGAAGGGGGTGAAGCATTGAGGGGGGAGAGGGTAGGAGGTAGGGAAATCGGGGGAGAATGAGGGAGGTGGAGGATGAAGCGTCGAGGGAGAGAGGGGGGGAAGAGGGAGAAAGAGGGAGGGGAGGGAGTGTGGGAAGGAGGGGAGAGGGAGAGGGAGGGAGAGGGGGAAAGAGGGAGAGAGAGGGAGGGGGAGGGTTGTGAGAAGGAGGGGAGAGGGAGGGGGAAAGAGGGAGAGAGAGGGAGGGGGGTGAGGAGGGAGGAGAAGGGGGTGAAGCATTGAGGGGGGAGAGGGTAGGAGGTAGGGAAATCGGGGGAGAATGAGGGAGGTGGAGGATGAAGCGTCGAGGGAGAGAGGGGGGAAAGAGGGAGAGAGAGGGAGGGGGAGGGTGTGTGAGAAGGAGGGGAGAGTGGGAAAGAGGGAGAGAGAGGATGGGGGAGGGGATGTGAGAAGGAGGGGGGAGGGAGAGAGAGAGGGGGGGGGAGGGTGTGTGAGAAGGAGGGGGAGAGAGGGAGGGGGAAAG
>NC_051387.1:1950532-1956029 GCF_015228065.2 Penaeus monodon | reverse complement strand
AAAAAAAAAAATGATTAGGAAATTAAATCACATTTCACATTGAAAAAAAAAATCCTTTCAAAACACATTTTCTCATTTGCACAGGTTTAATGAGTAGAAAAAAAATATTAAAGGGAAACTTTACTTATATGCTAAAAGAAGAAAAAATAGAAGCAACGCAATTATATATATATATAAAAAAACACAACATGAATCCAAAATGAATACCAATTTTCCTCCCTCCATCCCTCCCCCCTTCAAAAAAAAAAAAAAAAAAACCTTTTCCTTCTCCTAAGCAGACTATAGAAATAGCCACCCCTCCACCCCGGGTATTCCTGTGTCACAATGCATCAAATCTGGCCTTGTGTTAATGGCAGCAACGGCGGTGTCAGGTGTCAAATAAGCCATACGTGAAGGAGAGACAATAGCCACGTTCCGCGTCTCTTGGCATCGCATGTTCCGTTACTTTCCATAGGGAGGGAGGAGGAGGGAGAGAGATGGGGGAGGAAGGAGAGAGATGGGGGAGGGAGGGAGGGAGGGAGGAGGGAGAGAGAGATGGGGGAGGAGGAAGGAGAGAGATGGGGAGGGGAGGGAGGGAGGGAGGGAGAGGGATGGGGGAGGGAGGGAGGGAGAGAGTGAGGGAGGGAGGGAGAAGGGAGGGATGGGAGAGAGAGGGTGGGAGAGAGGGAGGGAGGGAGGGAGGGGAGAGGGGAAAAGATAGTTGGAGGGAAGGGCGAGAGAGAGAGAGAGAGAGAGAGAGAGAGAGGAGAGAGAGAGAGAGAGAGAGAGAGAGAAGAGAGAGAGAGAGAGAGACAGAGACAGAGAGAGAGAAATAAAGAGAGAAAGAAAGAGAAAGAGAGAGAGAAATAAAGAGAAACAGAGAAAGATACAGACGTCCATACATGAAGAGAAACATAGAAAGACAGAAAAGCAAATAAGGACAAAAAAGAAAAGAAAAAAAAGAAGGTAGACAGCGTTATAAAAAACACTCCCTCCAGAAGCTAAGAAAATACAACGAAAAAAATAAAATAGTAATCCCGAATTCCATCCACCTCCCCCCCCTCCCCCTCCCCTCCCCCCCTGAAAACACCCCTTCCTCCTTATCCTCTGAAAACAACAAACAAACAAACAAACAAACAACAACACAAACACTCTCCTACAAAAAAGAAAAAAAGAAAAGAAAAGAAAAACTCTCTTTCTTTCTCTCTCTCTCTCTTTCTCTCTTTCTCTCTCCCTCTCTCTCTCTTTCTCTCTCTGTCTCTGTCTCTGTCTCTGTCTCTGTCTCTGTCTCTGTCTCTGTCTCTGTCTCTGTCTCTGTCTCTGTCTCTGTCTCTGTCTCTGTCTCTGTCTCTGTCTCTCTCTCTCTTTCCTCCCTCCCCCCTCTCATCCTTCGCTTCTTCTTCCCTCTCCCTTCCTCCCCTTTACCTCCCTCTTCTCTCCCTCCTACCTGTCCTCCCTCTTATCAAATCCTTCCCTCCTTCTCTCTATCCCGCCTTTCCTCCCTCTCTCTCCCTCCTTCTTCACTTCTCCCTCTCCCTCTCTCCCCTCCCACCCACCCTCTCTCCTACCCTCTCCCCTCCCTCTCCCTTCTCCCTCCCTCCAACCCACTCACCTACCCTCTCTCCCCTCCCTCCAGCCCTTCCTCTCCCCCGTCCCATTCACTCATTCACCCACCCTCTCCCACCCACCCACCCTCCCCGTTCCCTGTCCCCTCTCCCTTCAACCCACCCACCCACCCTCTCTCCATTACTCCTACCCAACCACCCACCCTCTCTCCTTTCCTACCCTCCTACCCGCCCACCCACCCATCCTCTCTCTTTTCCTACGCACCCTCCCATCCCCCTATCCTCTCTCCCCTCTCCTTCCCACCCACCCACCCTCTTCCCTCTCCTTCCTCTCCCTTCCCCCCTCCCTTCCCCTCCTCCCTCCTCCCTCCCTCCGCCCCAACACCGAAGAGGAACCTCCGGCGCGTGCAGACAACCGCCCTCCCCGACGTCTCAGATCTCGCGCAAGATCCTCGACACCAAGAAACAGCCGAGACGTAGCGCTCCCTGGCGTTTTTGTCGCGGCGTTAGGCGGGGATTTTACAGCGCGAATGGGGGGAATGGGGGAAAGAGGGGGAAATGGGGAAAATGGGGAAAGGGGGAAGGGGGGAAGGTAAGGGGAAAATGGGGGGAAGGGGGGGAAGGGGGGAATGGGGAAGGGGGAAGGAGAGAGGGAATGGGGGAATAGGGGAATGGGGGGGAAATGAGGGAAATGAGGGAGGAAAAGTGGATGGGGAATTGGGAAGGGGAAGAAGGAATGGGGGAAAAGGGGAAGGAAATGGAGAAAGAAAAGGAGGAATGGGGAAGAAAAGGGGGAAGGAAAGGGGCTGGGTTTGAGGGGGAATGGGGGAGAGGAAAGAGGGAAAGAGGGAGAGGGTGGGTTAGAGGGGAAAGGGATGGGGGAGGGGGAGGGGAAAGGGAGGATGGTAGGGGAGGGAGAGGGAAAGAGTGAGTTAGAAGGGGAGAGGAAAGGGAGAATGGGGAATGGGGGAAAGGGGAGAGACTGGAGATGAGGGAGAGGGGTGAGGGAGAAGGGTGAGGGAGAGGGGTGAGGGAGAAGGGTGAGGGAGAGGGGTGAGGGAGACGGATGAGGGAGAAGGGAGAAGAATGAGGGACAGGAGCAGAAAGGGGGAGAAGTGTGTGAGCGAGTGAGGGAGAGCGAGGGAGTAGGAGGGAGCGAGGGAGGGGGAGGGGACAGGGAGAGGGGGGATGGGGTGCCCCTGGCCGAGGGAGTAACGATGGCTGGACGGGTTTTCTGAGAGAAAATAATGAGAGAAAATAATGATAGGATTGATGGTGATGGTGATGGTGATGATGATGATGATGATGATAATAATAATAATAAAAATAAAAATAATGATAATGATAATGATAATTACAATAATAATAATAATAATAATAATAATAATAATAATAATAATAATAATAATAATAATAATAATATTATTATTATTATTATTATTATTATTATTACTATACTGCTGCTGGGGGCCGCGGTGGCCGAATGGTTAGAGCGTCGGACTCCAGACTGTCACGACGGCAATCTGAGTTCGAGGGTTCGAGTCACCGAGCGGCGCGTTGTTTCTCTTGGGCAAGGAACTTCACCTCGAACCCTACCTACCCTGGGGGGGCCAAAGCCACCCCAAAGTCAAGTGCGGCCCCAACCCGGATAAATAGAGAGAATGATTTCCCAAAAAAGGTACCACCGGCACTCCCGTGGAAAGGAACGGGGACCCACCACGTCCACTCCAAAGCACACAACATGAAAACTAAAAAGTTCATACTGTACCACGGCGCTCAGAATAACCTACCCTTAAAAGAAGAAGATTAAAATTTCGACTCTGTAATAAAAACTAAAAATAAAACAATAATAATAATGATAATGGATGGGTGATGATAAAAAAAATAATAATAATAATAATAAAACAATAAAATGATAATAAAATAAAAATAACGATAACGATAACGAAAACCCCATAACGATAAGATAACGATAACGTAAAGATAAAGATAATGATAATGATAATGATAATGATAAAGATAATGTAAGATAGATAAAGATAATGTAAATGATAATGTAAAGATTGATAATATAAAGATAATGAAAATAATATTGATAATAATAATAATAATAATAATAGTAAAGTAATGTAATAGTAATAGTAATAGTAATAGTAATGTAAAGTAATAAAAAACAGTAAGATATGATAAGATAATGTAATGATAAAATGTAATGATAAGATAATGATAATGAAATGATAAGATAATGAAAATAAGATAATGATAATGATAAAGATAAGATAATGATAATGATAAGATAATAAAATAATAAAATAAAAATAATAATAAAAATAGTAATATAAGACAATGATAATGTAATAATAATAATTTAAAAATATTAATAATAAAATAATGTGATAATAAAAAGAAATGATGGTAAAAGTAATAATAATGATAATGAAATATAAAGAAATGTAAGATAAAGATAAAGATAATGATGATAAAAAAATAAAATAATAATAATAATTATAAAATAATAATAAAAAAAAAAAAATATAAGGTAATATGATAAAAAATTATAATAATAAAATAATAATAATAAGATAATGATAAAAACAATACCCAAATAATAAAACCCAAAAATAAAAATAATGGTAAAATAATAGTAATAATAACAATAATAATAATGGACATAATAGAAATAATAATAATAATAAAGATAAAGATAATTGACAATGTAATAATAAAATGAAATGGAATGAAATAATAATTATGATATAATAATAATAATAATAATAATAATAATAATAATAACAACAACAACAATAATGATAACAATAATAATAATAGCAATGTTAATTAGCCTGACCCGAGGAAATCCATGGAGAAAATGAGGTCCTCCTCCCCCCTCCCTCCCTCACCCTCCTCCTACCATCCGCCTCCCCCCCTCTCTTCCCCTTTCCTGCCTCCCCCCTCTCTTCCCCTTTCCTGCCTCCCCCTCTCCCCTTTCCGCCTCTCCCCCCTCTTCCCCTTTCCTGCCTCTCCCCCTTAACTCTCCCTCAAATTCACTCCACTTTCAGCCTACATCTTTTCCCTCCCACTTCCCTCCTATTTCTCCCTCAACTCCCTCACCTCCTTCGTTTATGAAGATAATGAAGATGATACTCGTAATAATACTGATAATGACAACAATAATGATAGTAATGGTATATCATTATTGCGAGTATTATCACTGCTATTATTACCGCAAGTATTACCAGTATTATTAATATCCTCATTTCTATTATATATTTTTTTTACTAATATCATCTTCATTATCAATATTGTTACCATTACTATAACTATTACTATTTTCATCATTAACGCATCATCTTCATAATCATTGCATAACATCTGCTTTATTAACATTACCAAGATAATCACTGACAAATTGAAAATGATAACGATAACTATAATGATAAGGATGATAATGATAATATTAGTAAAACAATGACAGTGACGATTATGATAATCAAAGTGATAATAATGGCAGACAGGACACGCATTGTGTTATAATAATAACTAAATAACACTAATACCAAAAATTAACAACAACAATAACCTGTTAAACTATTTCTAATCGTAATAATGATAATAAACATAATAATTATAATCCTTACTTTCTACTTTAGCTCATATCTCTTTATAATGCACCTGCTATCAGATATAATCCCAATAATGCTACGATCAATCACTGATAACGAGATAACGATAAAAAAAAAAATCTTGCTACTACGAATAAAAGCCAAAATAAAAAATACAATCAGCCATGACAATAATGATAAAAAAAATAACGATAAGAATATTGGATAAAAGGTAGATACAAGAGGTAATTCCATTATCTCATCATCAACAACAAGTCTTTTTATTACTGAAGTATAATCTTATCAGTTAAAAACCAACACGAGAGACGTTCGTGTCGAGTGAAATAATAT
>NC_051387.1:1938318-1942932 GCF_015228065.2 Penaeus monodon | reverse complement strand
AAAAAGGGGGGGGGGGGGGGGGGGGGGGGAAAAAAAAAAAAAAAAAGAGAAGAGAGGAAAAAAGAAGAGAAAAAGAAAAAAGGGGAAAAGAGAAAAAGGGGAAGAAGAGAGAGAGAGAGGAGATTTGACTCGTCGGATTTTGCCTACCTAGGTTATAAAAACTTTAGCATAGGTCCGCAAAAAGGTGACCACGCTTCCCCAAGGCTTTCCCATTAATTTTCATTTTATTTCGCACCTAAGCCTTTCGTCGTGTTACTCATGCAAAATATGTTTTATTCTGCTAAAACATTTTTCCCATAAATTTGAAGATATTTATGAATCAAAATAGTTAGCAAAAGGCGATGTCACGGCCCGCCGTTTCAAAAAAGGTTATTTCCTTTCATTAATCTGTTTTTTCCCCTGAAAAATATTTTAATTTTGGGGACGCTAGCACTTGTTTTACAAAAAAACACATCGCCTATTTTTGAAGTATTTTTGTCCTAAAATAATTGATGAGTGCAAAAAAATTTATAACGCAATAACGATGGGCATCGAAGTGCATTGTGCCACTTAATTTTTGATGTATGTCATTTTAATAAAAAAAAGTACCCCTGACTGCTTTTTGTATGATATTAATTAATCATTTTACTATTTTTTGCTATGTAAAAGTTTTAATCTAATCTTCATTTTTTTTGTTATTTTTCTATGGGGTAGCGCCGCCTGAGACCTTCTGAACATCTCAAATTTTGTCTCAGAATCGTCTAAAAACTGAGAATTTTCCGGTTTTACCTGTCCTGTTTCCCTCTTCCTGCCCTTTTTCGCTGAACGACGACTGGCCGCAAAACCTCGCCCTTGGCCCCGGTTCGCTTGGCTGAGGTCCTTCGTTAAGTAGGTTAATAGCTTCAGAGTTTGTAAGTCATTGGGTTTTTCCTTACTGGAAAAGGGTCTTCGTTTGTTTTTTAAGTTTTTTTTCGCAATCTATTTTTATCCTCTTTACCCTTTTCTCCTCTCTCTTCTCTTCTCTTCTCTTCTCTTCTTTCTCTTCTCTTTCCTCTCCAACAAAAACCGATGTGTGGTTGGGGTTTTTTTTGTATGTTTCGGGTGGGTTCCATCTTTTTTATTAATCTATCCCTCTGCCTAAAGCTTTTCTTACTTCTTCTTTCCCATTAATCTATTCCTCAAAACCAGGTACTTCCCTTTCTCCTTTACTATCGTTAGGGAAAAACCCATAAATCAAACAAACTTTATCCCACTACACCGCCCCATTTCTCCTTCCTGCAAATTTTAAAATTTTTTAGAAGCTTTTTCTGTGACCTTTCAGTACAGTGCTTTGACTAATTAACTTTAAAAGCTCGACAAACTTTACTCTTGCTAGAGAATTGGTTTTTACTAAATTTAAAAGGGTTTGGTCGATAATTAAAAAATGTTGCAAAAACACCTAATATAGTGCGGGGCAAGTTATTCAATAGGCAGTTGTGTCCCCAGGCTGACTAACCTTTCGAAAAGACTTTCGAAACCCTTTCCTCACTCTCTTCTCATTTACGTTGTATTACCCCTTATTTCTGTCCTTTTCTGTCACTCGAAATTGCCTACACTTTACTCGATCTTCAGATCACTTTTTGCAAAATTTTGTTTTGAATTATCTGCGAGTTTTCGTTGTTTTACTGTGGGGTTTTTTTTAGAGGAACCAGCATGGGTGTGATTTAGGATACGTAGAGACTCTATTCCGGGTTTTTAATCGGCCCTACTCGAAACATTGGTGTGGCAGATAGTGCTTCACTGTACTTCGGATTTTCACGCCAGTCTGCAAATTTTTTCATTTTTCCCCCTGCCTTTTTATGCTAATTTCCCCTCTTGGGTTTCTCCAGAGCTGTCATTCAAACTTCACACGGAAATTGCCAGCCCTCTTTCCTTTCCTGTCGCAATTTTTTCTGGACCCGACAAAATATATGAAAATTCGGGGCACCCTCGACTTTTTTTTAAATCCGGGTCAGTTTAAATTTTTTTTTTCCCTTACTTTTGGGGGTATGTTTTTTTTTACTCTATGTCCCCCCTTTTTTCCCTAATCCTCTCCGTGTTTTCGAGAAGCTTCTGATTCAAAGCCTCATGCCTTGAAAAAAAATGAGCTATCTATCGTTTCTCCTTTTTTTCCGCCTTATCCTTAGAATTATCTTTTTACTTTTTTTTATCTCCTTTCCCCCCTCTTGATACTTAACTTTATCCCCTCCCCTTTTTTAAAATTCCCTGTTTCTGTTACCCGAGCTTAATATCCCCTTCCCTTTTGAAAAAATTACAATACCCACATTTCCAGCCATCCCAAAGGTTTGATGTGCTCGGGAAAGACGACACTCTCCTGAAGAAAAGGGTTAAGAAATGAAATCTTCAATACAAGAAAGGTTTACCGGTAAACGTTAGTCTTCTTCAGATTTTTCAATTATCGACAAGGTTAATCGAAGCCGTTTAAAACATGTCTTTAATACTGTGGAAATATTAATTCCATTCTAAATTTTGTCAACATTTGTCAACTTGAATACGTCCTTGGTGTTTACGGGGCCGAGTCACCAGAAAAAATGTACTTCTCTGGGAAGCGCTCCTGGTAATGATGATAAACCTCACCTCTCCTTTCTCTCTCTTGCCTCGATGCCTTGCCTCACCTTACACCCAAAATCCACCGGTTTACTCCTTCTTCAATTCTTCCCGCATGTTGTTCGTGAGATATGCAACGAAAGTATTGCTGAGGTTTTTTTTTTCTTTTTTTTTTGTGTGGGCGATGAAAAACCTTCATAACTAAATCCTTCTGCCCTCATTTTTATTTTTTTTGGTTTCCCCCCTGTTTTTTCCCCCCTCAAACTTGCAGTATCCCGAAAAAGCCAGGGATACCATGGTTCGCATTATCCGCAAACTTGGTTGGGGTGTGTTTTTTGTCTGTGTGTGTCTCTGTGTGTTATTTTTATATATTTTTGTGTGTGTGTGTGGGGGTGTTGTGTGTGGTGTGTGTGTGTGTGTGTGTGTGTGTTTTGTTGTGGTGTGTGTGTGTGTGTTTGTCTTAGTGTCTCTCTGGTGTATATATATAATGTGGTGTGTGTGTGTTGTGTGTGTTGTGTGTGTGTGGTGTTGTAACAGAAACACAGTAAAGTTACAAAAAGAATAAGGAAACAGCCACATAAAAAATAAAAATTTAAATGTGATTCAATTTCACCCACACACACACACCACACACCCACACAAAAAACACAAACACCTCACTCACGCCTCACTCATGCATCCTCCCACTCCTCACTCACTCCCCCTCCTCACACACACACACCACACCCACACACACACACACACACAACCACACACACACAACACAAACCACCAGCACTCACTCCATCACTCACCCACTCACCAACACACACACACACACACACACACACCACACACACACCACCACACACCCCAAAACGTTGTGTTGTGTTTGTGTTTTTCCAGCGATCGCCCTGATTCCCTTTCCTGTTATTAAAATCATTTGGTCATTTTTTTTCCTTTATTGAGGGAGCTTTATGGGACTTTGAGTTTGCCGGACTGAGGTAAATATTTATATTAAATTCGACTGTGATATGCTGATTTTCGCCTTGGAAATCAATTTTATTTTCCCTCTCCCTCCCTCTCTCTCCCCCTCTCTTCCCCTTCTCTCTCTCTCTCTCTCTCTCTCTCGTTTTCTCTCCTCTCCCTTCTCTCTCCTCTCCCTCTCCTCTCTCTTTTTTTCTCTCTCTCTCTCTCTCCTCTCCCTCTCCCTCTCCCTCTCCCTCTCACTCTCCCTTCCTTTCTATTTGTATCTCTTTCCGTCTCTCCTGTACAGTCTTGTGTATTTAAGATCTCTTAACTAAGAATTGAATATTAAAGGACGAGAAGAACGGATAGTAAGTAAACCAAGACCCACTGCCCTATGTATTCCTAAACGCACCCAGGTATGGAAAGGGAAAACATTATAATAATCTTTAAAATAGCTACTGAACGCCAACAGCTGTAACATTTTATTTAGATTTAAGGATAAGCAAAGACTAGATTAGAATGAGATGTTGTTATGTCATGGGGAGAACTACAGTGAAGATGATAATTATAATTATTATAATTATGTTATAGGGTTTATAATATAATGATTGTTATGATAGCACTGGTGATAAGGGAAGACTTTACATTGCAATAAAAGTTCGTGAAATGTATCACATCATATCAATATAATTTTTATTTGAACACTACACGCACTTTCTTTATCGGGACCTATTGCTTTTTATTGTTATTGCTATTAGTGATGATAATTAACCTCTCCCAATTTATCAGAAGACACACAGGAAGGGGCAGATATATTCAAAGGCGATGATTTTCGGAGAATTTTCGATATATAAAGATAGATTAACAAAATTATGATAAAATCGAGAGACGGGTTACAAAAGCATTATTCGTATAGAGAATGAACTAGTGGGCCTTCATTTTCTCAAATCAAACAGAAGAAATAACTGAGCGTAGTAATGTTTGAAGATACGTAGTGTAAAAACAATATGATTTAGTAGTGTATTTGACAGTAGAAAGAGGAAGTTATAGCAGTAGTTGACGGGTTCATCGAGGCATTTAGACTATTTGCCCACTAATTGA
>NC_051387.1:1932169-1937169 GCF_015228065.2 Penaeus monodon | reverse complement strand
TTATAATATATATATAAATATATAAATATATATAATATGTATTGTATATATATATATAATGTGTTGTTGTTGTGTTGTTGTTTTTTGTTGTGTGTTATTATAATTTTATATATATAATTGTTTATTTTTATATTATATATATTTGTATATATATATTAAAATTTTATATAATATATAAAAAAGATAAAAAAAAAAAAAACACAGTAAAATATAATATATATAATATATAATATATAATGTTTTATATATATATATATTATTAATATATATGTATAATATATATAATATATATATATTATATTATTAGATATATATAATTTTTATATTATATATATATGGAATATACAAAAATTTTAAATAAATCTAGTTTTATTTTATGAATATATAAAATATAAAGGTTAGATTTTATAAAATGAGTTTAATGTTGTATATATATAAATATAGGAAATTAAATATGTATAAATTGTAATTTTTTGTACTCCAGCAATTCCTGCAAAAAATTAAAGCATCTACTATTTTCACAAATTAAATATTTAATGGGATATGATTTTATTTTATCTTTATATTTATATTTATGTTTTTCTTTATTATTTATATTAAAAAAAATTTTAAACTTATATAATGATATAAAATTTTGTTTTTTGAAGTACAAAAAAAATGGAAACCCCATCGAAAAGGAGACACAAAGGCGTTTTAAAGTGCTTTTTTAAATCGAAATCGCTTGCCCGTCAATTCCTTTTTCCGGTCGGCCACTTTTTTTTTTTTACCGATAAAAAAAAATGGACAAACAGAGTACCCCATATGTCACAGAGAAAAATGATTAAAAAAAGTAGCCTAGAGGGAGAAATTCGATCGGGATTTTCGCTTCACGCCACCTCCCTCGATCCTCCCCCGCCAAGAAGATCGTACTCAGCGTACGCCCGGCAGGCCACCACGTGACGAGGCTATGGGTCGCGGTCGACATGAATGAAGTGACGGGACGTGATCATATAACACACACATATATACACACACAAGGGACCATGTGTATGCAAAGTGCAAGGTTGCCTTGTGCTAAATCCTCGCGGATCCTTATCATGCACTGTAAAGCTTTTGCTTGTCTTGTACTTGTAAGTGATAATGTTTTTTTCTGTTAATGGCATGATGCCAAATAAGCAAAATGGTTTGTTTTATTGTAAAATAGCGGCAAACAGACAGGTAGACACACACACACACACACACACACACACACACACACACACACACACACACACACACACACACACACACACACACACACAACACACACACGCACACGCACCAAGCACACGGCGGAATAATGGTAACACCAATGGTAATGGTTAATGTTATTCACTAAATCCCAAAATCTGTGTCTTCATATTTCTATTACACGAAATCAAGGCCCTGGATGAAACTGAAAAGGGACGGCAGGTTGTACTGAATAATTAATTCTCAAAAAAAGCAAAACAAAAACAAAATCTACTGAACGTGACTTTTTCTTAATTTACTCTTAACGAATAAAAAAAATGGAAATGGGAAGTAAATAAGCAACGCGCACGGCAAAGGAGATCAGGAAGCTCTCGAAAATCGGGTTAGAGTCCTGACTACAGTACGAGATTCGGTTGTTTCCATTTGCCAAATAAAAGTACAGACTTATCCTTTACGAAAGAGTGTGTGACTTAAAACCACTCAATATCAATTAATAAGGAACATAATATTGATGAAAAGGATCTATCTATCTGTCTATCTATCTATATACGTATAAGATTATTTTTAGGATACGGATGATGATGTTAAGACTGATAAATAATGATGATGATGATAATGACGACGAGGGTGATAGTAAGAGTAGCAGTACAGATGATAATAATGATAATGATGATGATAAGGTTTATGATACTAATAAAACCTGGATTTGGATGTTTGTTTCTCTCTGTTGTGAATTCTTAATAAAAGATAATACAGATATTGCGGCTCATAAATAATAAATAAAAATCTTTACATTTATGAAAAACAATTAAGGTAAAATATGAACGTAATCGAAACAATTACGAAACAAAAGAGAAACGATAGAGAAATGAAACATGCAAATAAAAGACAAAAAAGAAACAAATCAGAAATTAGCATAAAAACGCTATAATAAAGCTCAGACAGGAAACAATAAAAAGAAGAAGAAGAAGTAGAAAAAGAAGAAGAAAAACAAGACGGTAGGAAGAAAGAAAGAAATTTACAAGCTATACGTGAGCAGTTAATTATATATATATATATATATATATATATATATATATATATATATATATATATATATATATTATATATAGATGTGTGTGTGTGTGTGTGTGTGTGTGTGTGTGTGTGTGTGTGTGTGTGTGTGTGTGTGTGTGTGTGTGTGTGGTTTTGTTGTGTAGTGTATAATACATACTATATAATATATATATATTATATATATATATATATATTATATATATAAAACACACACACATGAATGACACTCACATTATGCCTCTAGCCATCGTCGTCAGATACCACGTTAAATTAATTGTAAATAAAACATCAAAGGGAAGAGCGAGAAAACACACGAATACACCAAAGGCCTTCTTGCAATATTGCATCCTCAGGGCAATATGGCGGAAAGGTCCGACATATTCGTGTGTTTTAATGTTTTCTCTTTTGACAATAAACCTAAATTTTACTTAACTTTTTGCAGAGGCTTGGTAGGTCTTGCGATCGAAAAGGGGGGGGGGGCGATTCCTGAGGCTTTCAATAATCATTTTCTCTCTCTCTCTATTTCTGATTTTCTTACGACTAACAACTTTTTTTTCTTTGACACAGAAAAAGTCTGGTTCACTTACAGTGTTTTAATTTTTGAGATATATTTAATATATCTAAGATATTATTTTCTTTCC
The DNA here is from genome assembly GCF_015228065.2 of Penaeus monodon. Classification (NCBI taxonomy): domain Eukaryota; kingdom Metazoa; phylum Arthropoda; class Malacostraca; order Decapoda; family Penaeidae; genus Penaeus; species Penaeus monodon. The sequence goes on along the minus strand of NC_051387.1, from coordinate 1,934,263 downwards.
CCGATTCCTGTTTCTCTAAATTATATATCCAGGGTCTCCCAGGAACCATGTTTTTTTTTCTATTTTTAGTTTCTTAAGATTAATTACTTCGTAGACACACACAAAATCAAGATCGAGTATCACAAACAGACAAACAAGAACAGACAGACAAACAAACAAGCATGGCGATTGCTTTAGACACGAATTCAATTTCCGAACGATTGAATTTTCTGATATATCTTATATTTAATGTCTTTTCCTGCTAAAAACTACACGAATGTCCAAAAAAAATATTTTCTGAAAGAAATTTTAAACACAAACTCAAAATAGTCAAAGATAGGATAACGAAAGGTTAAACTTACTTAAAAAAATAATTCAAACAGAAATAGGTACAAACAATCGAGAACAATCAAATACATTAACATAAGAAAACAAACCAAAACATGATAAAACAGTTAAATAACACACGATAGGAGTTATTTCTCACTGTACGGTCGTCCTTGGCCAATAGGGGCGATCATCGAAAACAAGGGGTAACTCACTTAAAAAGTCATTACTATAGTTGTAGTAATAGTAGTAGTAGTAGTAGTTGCTGTTGTAGTGGTAGTAGTAGTAGTAACAGTAATAGTGACAGTAATGGTAGCAGGAGTAGTAGTAATAGTTGTAGTAGTAATGGTAGTAGTAATAGTAATAGTAACAGTAGAAGCAGTAATAGTTGTAGTAGTAGTAGTAGTAATAGTAGTAGTAGGAGTAGTAGTAGTAGCAGTTGTAGCAGTAATGATAAGAATTATAATGATAATAGTAATAGTAATAATAACAATAATAATACTAATGATAATGATTATGCTACTAATAATGATGATAATATTATTTATAAAATAATAATAGTACTACTACTACTAACACTCTAGTAATGATAACAGTAACGACGACAACAGCAACAACAACAATAATAATAATAATAATAACAATTATAATAATAATAAATAACAATAATAACAACAATAATAATGATAATAATAAAAATACAACAACTACTATTTAGAACAACAATAATAATCGTAATGACAAAGATGACAACAATATAATATATACATTATATATAAAATACATATATCAGTAAATAATAATATAATAATAAAAATATAAAATACATAAAATAATAATAATAATAAACAAAATACAATGAATATAATATAAAACAACAAACAATAATATACTAATAATAAAAAAATAATAATAATATATAATAATAAATAACTAATATACATAATTAATAAATCAATAATAATATGTAATAATAATAGATAATAATAATATAATAATAATAATAATAATAATAATAATAATAATAATAATAATAATAATAATAATAATAATAATAATAATAATAATAAAATCATAAAAACAACAACAATAATAATGATAATGATCATAATAATAATAATCATCATGATAATAATGATAATGCTGATAATAATGATGATAGTGATGACGATAAAAATTATAATAATGATAATAATAGCATAATTATAACAATGACACTGATAACAGAAACAACAACAACAGCAAAATTAATGATAACAACAATAACAATGATGATGAATATAATGATAATTATAATAATGACTATAATAACTGATAAGGATGCAAAACTGCCACTAAAACCACTACACTCCCTTCTGTTAATCTATGAAAACGTAATAACAATGCTAATAATAAAAAGGAAAAAAGAAGAAGTAAATCTAGGAACAACAAAACAATAAATATAACACCACAAAGAAATAACATTAATGAAATTGATCATAAATGTGACAAAACTAGCAAGTAAATGGTGACGGTTCAAAAATATGTAGTTATGGTTATAGTTATAACAAAAATAAAAATTAAACATTGTTGTGATAACAGAAATAAGCATGCTATGAAGGTTGAAAATACAATGAAAATATATTTACACACACACACACACACACTAATATATAACATATATATATATATATATATATATATATATATATATATATAGATATATATATATATATATATATATATTATGTGTGTGTGTGTTTACATAAGAATACAAGTACATTACAACAGCACATGTGAGAATGCTGA
>NC_051387.1:1919669-1927169 GCF_015228065.2 Penaeus monodon | reverse complement strand
GCATCAAATTACGATTCTACAAGAATCTGTTTTAACTTTTGTCATCATCATTACTATCATTATCATAATAATAATAATAATAATAATAATAACAATAATAATAATAATTATCATCATTACTATTATTATCATTATATCATCATCATCATTCTTCTTCCTACATCTGATAGCCACATGACAATCCGAGGAGGGAGAGGTTAAGAAGGAAAGATGGAAGAGAAGGGGGAAAGGAGAGAGAGAGAGAGAGAGAGAGAGAGAGAGAGAGAGAGAGAGAGAGAGAGAGAAGATGGGGAGGGAAGAGAGGGTGGGAGGGATAAGGGAGCGAAGGAGGTGGATAACTTTAAGGAGGAAGAAGAAGCAAGAGGGAAGGGAAAAGGGAAAGGGGAGGTGAAAGGTAAAAGGATTAGTCTGAGGGAGAGAGAAGCACCTATAATAATAATAATAATAATAATAATAATAATAATAATAATATCAATGTACAATGTGATAACGTCATTCAGGCAAGAAGGCCAGATGTTATAGTAATTCATAAGGAAAAGAAAGAGGCTCTAATAGTTGATATTGCCGTACCTGCAGATACGAGGATTGCAGAAAAAAAATTAGAGAAGGTAGAAAAGTACCAAGATCTGAAAAGGGAAATAAAAAGGTTGTGGGAACTGCGATGTGCAAAAGTTGTTCCAGTAGTGATTGGTGCCCTCGGAAGCGTTACAAAAGATCTTGAATGTTGGATTGAAAATATGGACATTGGGCCTGAGGTTGGAGTACTGCAGAAGACTGCTTTATTGGGGACGGCAAGAATACTGAGAAAAGTGCTAGAACTTTAAAGGAGAAGGACAACTGTTAGCCTTTAGTCATTTGCTATGACTCGCCTAACAGAAAAAAAACGGCAATAAGAACAGCCAGTGCAGAAATGCTTAAAATCCCATAATAAAAATAATAATAATAATAATAATAATAATAATGATAATAATAATAATAATAATAATAATTATTATTATCATTTATTTATTTTATCATTATTTTTTTTATTATTATTATTTTTTTTTTATAGTGGGATATCCCCGGGTCCTGCTAATTATTATCAGTATCATAGTGGACGCGGCAACAATTATGCGACAGGTGACGAATTTCAGGTGTTTTTTTGCACATGTATAATATGCATAAAATTTGTAAGATATACAGTCCCATTCATACTTTTAATATTTTTATCGCAATGAAAACTTTAATAATAATAGTGATGAAAATAATAGTAATAATAATAATAGCAATGATAATGATAATAATGATAATAATGATGATAATGATGATGATAATAATAATAATGATAATAATAATAATAATGATAATAATAATAACAACAATTACATTTACAATGATAATGATAATGATGATAATAATGATAATAGTAATAGTAATAACAATATAAAATAATGATAATAATAATAATAATAATAATAATAATAATAATGATAATGATGATAATAATGATAATAGTAATAGTAATAACAATTATATAATGCGATTTAGTAATTTGTTCTGGTCATACTAGAATCAAAGGAATCTTCAGTGTTTGGTGTAGTGCATGCTATGTTAACGTAATAAAGATATTCTTTGTCAATGCAAAGTCAATTCATTTGCGACTTTCACTCTGCCTGCGTGCGTGTGTACGAACTTTAAGTGAATCCATGTTAATTTACTTCCAGAGATTTCAGCACTTGTTTTGATGTGTTTATTCATGTCTGAGTGCGTGGGTTCTAGACTAAAGCACGAGGCTGTGGCGCTGGCTGAGTTAGAACACTGTATGCAATATGTTTTTTATGTGCAGTCGTATGTCGTTAGGCCCTTCTCATCGTTTACAAAGGACGGACTTGGCTATGTGTTGTATTCTGTCTGTAAGATGAATTTCAGGCATGTTATTTGTGTGGAATCCGGGTATTAGTTTGTTCTCGTGATTTACCGATTGCTGCAGATGTAATGATTTGGCTGAGTATTGCAGACCTTGTGCAATTTTTGTGCGTCATCATGTTTGCTGGTAATATTACCAATCTTGGCGATAAAATGATATTTCCCAATATTTCTTATTGTTTCTTCCAGTATTCCCAAGTTCCGTTTGTGTTTCCTGTTGTTCTCTACTATTTTCATTTTTGTCTCTTTCTTTCATCTTTCCTTCATCCATGTTCATCCGAGTTCTTGTGTTGCGAAATAGATTTTATTTTTACGCCAGCTTTTTTCGGGAATTATTTTTGTTTTCACACCCGTCGTCTCACATCCTCAACAAAGGCTTAAAAACGGTTCAGACATGATATAATCTTAATTTCAACAGCAACGTATGTATTATTACATAGCTTACTTACCTGTGTTTTGATTAAGTCGGCCGACGATGAGGTTTGAGCTCCCAGGGACCGGCTGTGTGTCGAGGGGCGCGAGAACCCGCTCTAGCCCCGGCAGCATGGGTCCCTTGCCCACGTCCCCATCTCCTCCAGGACGGCAGGAGTACCTCCGAGGGACCGGGGACCCCTGCTTGCTCTTGCAGCGCGGGATGTCGCGGTTGGGAGACGTCCTGAGGTTGACGCGGGCTCGGAGGTTGTTCATTTCCTGTGCTGACGTCACTGGGACGTCGTGGGAAGAGGTTTTGTTAAGCTCGGAGGACGCGAAGGAGTCTCTCGGTGGCTGTCGGACCGGCTGCTCATGGTGCGACGCCGTGAAGGACACCTGGGAGTAATCCGCTGTGTCGAAGACATGCGACGGACCGGTGACGGGGCAGAGGTCGTCCAGCGCGGGGCCGGAGAGGTCTGGAAGGCTCTGGGCGCTCGGCCTGCGCTCCAGGCTTCCTGGAGGGGGAGCCAGCGAGTTTTCCGCGATCCGGCCAACCTCCACCTGTTGGCTGGTCAGCTCCACCTTGCCCTCGGGGACGGTGAGGCTCGCGTGAGGGCGTGTGAACAAACTTTTCCCTGCCTGTTGCTCCAAGTAGTTTCCCCCCCTCACGGCCTCGAGGAAGACGCCAGCGTCTAAGCTCGGACTCTTGCTGCGGAAGTGCTTCACGTTGTTGACCCGAAGGAAGTTGCTTTGGCGGAAATCGATGCGGTCCAGGAAGGTGTCCACGCTGGGACTCTTCGCCGCGAACGCCTTGCTGGCAGCCGAGGTGGCGGCGGCCTCGGACGTGACGCAGTCCGTGCTGGGGCTCTTCGAGGCGAATGACCGGTGGAATGTCATGGCCAAGTCGCTCTGGTTCAGGTAGCAGTCCAGGCTGGGACTTTTGGAACGGAAGTCATTCTTGATCGGGATCGGCAGCGTGGCCTGGGAGCCTCCGCCTTGCGAGACGCCCTCCTCCGGCTGCCTCAGCCTCCGAGGAACCATGTGGGGCTTCTGGTGCGCGAACTTCGCCTCGACCTGCGTGGACGCAGCCATGGGCTTGCTGCGCTCTTGGTCTCGCATCGCCGAGTTCAGGTGCTGGAACGAGGAGGGCGTCTTCATGGAGGAGTCCTGCGAGTCCTCCGCCCTCTTCGTCCGCGAAGGGATGTTCACGGGACGGCTCACGTACGCGACGTTGGACTGGGATCGCCCGCGGTAATACCCCTCGTACTCCTGATAGCCCTCCTTCTGCGTCAGCTGTGTGGCCAGGAGTGAGGTCTCGGAGGCGTACTTCTGCAGGTTGCCCTCCGCCCCGTAGACGCTGTTTCTCTGCTGCGTCTCCACGGCCGCGTGATAGAGGGGCGGCGGCCGCACCTTCCGGAAGCCTTGGTTGGGGTCCTCCGCGTAGCCGATGTTAAAATGCATCCCCGGCCGCCCGTCGCCGCCCCCAGGGGATGGGTACCGGGGAGGAGGAGGTCGCCGGACGCCCCCGGGGAGAAACACATCTCCCTGGGAGTAAAAGTCCTGCGGAATGGACTGCTGCTGCTGGCATGCTTCTTGGGGCGAGTCCGTGACCCTGAGGCGACTGAATCCCTGGACTGGCTCCATCTCTTCGGGTCTGCGAAAAGAAAACGAAAATGTGGTATAATAAATGTATAATGATAACAACAACAACAACAACAACAACAATAATGATAATAAAGATAATGATCTGTGAATCCCTAAACTGGCTCCATTTCTTCAGGTCTTGGGTAAGGACAGCGAAACTGTGTTAGATCTGACGCACAGGAAATGTTATCATAATTGCAGTAATAGTGACAGCAGTGTTAATAATAATCATCAATAATGATGATACTAATGGTGTTAATAATGATGATGATGCTAATGATGAAGATGAAGATGAAGATGAAGATAAAGTTAAAGATAAAGATAAAGATAAAGATAAAGATGAGGATGAAGATGAAGATGAAGATGGAGGTGTAGATTCAAATGCAGATGAAGATGATGATAATAATGATATAATATTAACAGCAACGACAACAATAAGAGTAATAATAATGATAACACTCGTAATAACAAGAACAATAAACAATAATCTGATTATCATAATGATAATAGTGATTTAAAAATGTAATTAATTTGTCCTTACAGAAAAAAGTATCAGATATCGAAGGAGTGATATATTCTCCCTTGATCATAAATTATATAAAAGTCTATCCTCTAATTACAATTCATAGACACGAGTGCTTAGCCTCAATTCATCCTGAAATAACTAACTTTCTCCCCTCTCTAAAACCCTCTTCATTGCGTTTGGATATATTCATGTATTTCTGTTTGCCCGTCCTTCTCCTCAACCGTCCGAAATGAGATCCTTTGTTGAATCTAATTTAAAATTAATTGGAAAAAAGGAATGACAATGGTGATCAAATTATGATAACATTAACATCCACAGCTAGAACGTATTCAGAAAACGCGGACCTTCGCCACTGAGCAATTATTCTCCTTTCTGTCCCTAAATTCTTCTTCGTCTATTATTTATTTTTAAGAAAACTATTCCCAAACTTCTATTAATTCATCGAAATGCACTACATACGGTCTTCCGTGTATCTTATCTTATCTTACATTTTCAATATAATCCGCCACCACCATCTACACTTTACTATGAATTTGCCTTTTATCTACTCTTAATTAACTAAACTTCCAGCTTCTGGGAAACTAATACATTAAGGAAAACAGGAGATAGATAATTGAATTATTGCAGCCTAGAATAATTATCAGGAATCAAATCAGCAAGAAAGAACTTACTGCAAAATCTCTTTCGTTGATTTGCTCTAGCACTAAATTCTTCCTGAAAACTTGCCTCAAATCACTCCCTAAATCAATAGTAATCGATCTCATTTACCTTGGTATACCCTTAAAAGTGACTCGATATATCACAGATCTTAGCCTAGCATATATGTTCATTTGGCCTCCCAACCCGTAATTTACTGCGAGTGAGTACTAGCATGCTGACTTCGGCGTGCTGGGGTCGAAGCCACGGCCATCACCGTGTTTGAACGAAGTCTTTTCATTAGCTATTTTACTCATTTGGGAAACCGTATGGGAGGAAAAGTAAGGTACGGCATATTAACAACTGTAATATACAAGACGATGCACAAAGCAGTACTTCCCTGTTACACATTTACGAATACAACGCGCTAACATTTAATACAGTAATAATTCACCAAACTGATAATATGATGCAGAAGAAATGCCACGTGTTGCTCTGAATTTGAAAGCATAGTAAGGATAAATAGAAACAGGTATGTTCAAAAGCCTTTTAACGAGAAAAAGAAGGCTTAATTTCCGTGTTTGTTTGTTTTATTTCAAGTGATTCAGTGCATGAACAGAGAGAGAAATAACAGAGAAAAAGAAAGAGATGTAGCGATGTTATACAAGGAATGAAGTCAGTGACCGAGAAATGGTAAAAGGGATATTCAAATCAACTCTTTTCCTCTAACTTTACTTCACCCATTCCCTCCCTTTATGTGCACAGCATATATATACATGCATGCATACATGAATACATGCATACAGACTATTATCATTTATACATCACTCGAGCTCCCTTACCTCCCTCTGTGTACATCTCCCCCTTGTGTCCGGGAAATACGTAAAAAGGAAGAAGGAAAGAGGGTGAGGCGAGAGAGAGAGAGAGAGAGAGAGGGGGGTGAGAGAGAGAGAGGAGAGAGAGAGAGAGAGAGAGAGAGAGAGAGAGAGGAGAGGGAGAGAGAGAGAGAGAGAGAGAGGAGGAGAGAGAGAGAGAGAGGAGGAGAGAGAGAGAGAGAGAGAGAGAGAGAGAGAAAGAAAGAAAGGTAGAAAGAGAGAGAGGAAGAAAGAAAGAAAGAGAGCGAGAAAGAAAGAAAGAAAGAAAGAAAAAAAAGAGGAAACCCTTCTTCTCAAGTAACCCCTAAGAAAACTCACCGCAAGAAACGCCCCTTTTTTTCGCGAATTATACCACCAAAAAAAAAAAAAAAAAAAAAAAAAAAAAAAAAAAAACGCATAAAAATAATGAATACTTGTGGGTAAACAATTTCCGCGCAACCTGGCCCTTGTGGTTCAGAGCAGAGGCACAGTGCCAAGCCTCAGGGGTGTGGGAACCTTCGCATGATAAGTGCATGGCGGAAGAGGATGCGTCATGAGACCGTCACTTGGTTTCTTCCGATGTATGAGAGGAATAATTATTTTCGTCTGATTATTTTGATACGGGAGATTTTCGTCTGATTCATGACATTTTTATATGGTATTTTTTATTTTTTTTTATTATCTCTTTGTGAGATTCTTTTATTTATTTATTCATTCGTTTCTTCTATATATTATCATTATTTATTTTTTATTTTATTATTTTATTTTTTTGCTTGTCTGCCTCCTTTATCGGTATTTAATTTCATCACTTTGCGATCTTTGAGTTCATTACAGCTTTAGGGAACGGAGCACACTATATTATCAACTGTCATTTATAACTGTCATTACCAAAGGTTTAAATCTTTATTGGAAGAGCAGTGACCTGATTCCGCCAACAAAGGATAATGATGATGCATTGAACGATATAGAAATGATAATAAATCACGTGCACCTGATCTGTGGAAATCCATTAATAATGTATGGCTCTCATCATGAAGACATAGAAAACGGGGGAAGTCATTTAGAAAACGAGGTGTTCGTTAATTTGACGCCGAATGGAAATAAAACTGATTATTTTTTTTATACGTTTCGATAAATTTACTTTTGCGTTTAATAGGGTATCAACGATTTTTCTTTTTAACAAATGCTGTTTTTTTTTTTTTTTTTTTTTTTTTTTTGCCACTTCAGTTCAGCATATTTTCATATGTCCATAGAATGATGCTATCTGATGTATTCAGGTGTGCTTGTCCGTTAAAGATGCTGATTAATGATACCATAGGAGTTATATGCGGCACAGATATGGATTACTCAGGGTAGAGATGAGTGTATGCATAGATAATATATAAATGTATGCTTTTACCCATGTATGTATATATGTAAGGTATGTAAGCTTAGTTGTGTGTGTGTGTGTGTGTGTGTGTGTGTGTGTGTGTGTGTGTGTGTGTGTGTGTGTGTGTGTGTGTGTGTGATGTGTGTGCATGCATG
>NC_051387.1:1909669-1912169 GCF_015228065.2 Penaeus monodon | reverse complement strand
TTGCTGGGCTTGGAAGAGTATAAAAAAAAAGCATTGAAAAAGTTTAAGAATTTTGTGGAAGTCGGAATAAACTCGGAACAGATTCCAGTCTCTCTTTTACTACTTTTATTATTTATTACTTTTATTATTATGTATGTCTTATTATTTGATTGTTAATATTATCATGTATTTGATCATTCTATTATTATTATCATTACTGTATTTCATAATTATTTATTTTCATCATTATGTGTTTTATTACTTATTATTATTATTGTTATCATTATTATTATATTCACATCTATTTTTTATAATTTTATTTATCATTCACCATTTTTTAATTATATAATTGTCATTATTATCATCATATTTATTATTATTATTGTCATTATGTATATATTCATCTATTTTCCTACTTTCATCATTTATTACGTTTACCACACACACACACACACACACACACACACACACACACACACACACACACACACACACACACACACACACACACACACACACACACACACACACACACACACACACACACACACCACACATCATCGTCCGATTATATATAGTTCAATTTGCTGAACATGCATTCAGTGGGATTCGAAACCGGGTCATTGAAGGTCAGAGTTCAATGCTTTAACCACCAATGCAGTTGCACCCATGAAGGAAAATGGATTCTTTCCTTAAATTATCCTGATGGCTGTGTGTACGGTATGGTAACGCTCCGTTTTGTAAGGAAAAGAAAAAGAAAATTTGTTTTTACTTCTGGTAGTTATATGAATATTGAATGAAATATACAAATATTTATTTATCTAGGTATACCTGGTATCGATGGCGTCATTGCCTCCGCCCCCTTTTCACTCGTCAATTGGTGCGATATTTTATTGTCTATTTTTTCACAACATTTATTTGAGAACGTTTTAGTAATGACAACGATAAAACAGAATCGAAGAAATCAAGAAAAAAAAAAAAATGCAATAAATGAAGGTAGAAAGGCGGCAGTTGCCAACTAGGATTTTCATCGGTGCTACCTTGATCACACACGATAAAGACATATCTATGTATGAACCGTATTCATATTGACAAATGTAGACAAGGTATGAATGAGAATGAATATCTTCACAATACAAGAGATGTATTTGACCGGTTTCGATTGCGTCTTCGTCAGAAATACATGGATTTCTGACGAAGACGCATTCGAAACCGGTCAAATACACCTCTTGTATTGTGAAGATATTCATTCTCATTCATACCTTGTCTATATCTATGTATATACTGATGTACTGATATTTACTTATTTCACGTGTGGATGGCGTATGGACGTAAAAAAAAAAATATCCAGCAACCATGACATCCATTTTTATATATATTCATTTTGATTACAAAACGATAATTGCTATTCGAAAGATGTGAAATAACAAGCAAAAAAAGAATTATTTATATACAAGACACGATTAGAGCATAAGTGACCTAGAAATTCTGTATGTAAGTAGGTACGCATATATTGACTGGATAAGAGGGGACCAAAATAAAAAAACATTTTAAAAATAATAAAAAGTGACTACTACCACACACACAACACAAAACAAACACACACACACACACACACACATTAGTTGTGTATGTTGTATATTTTTTATTGTATGTGTGAATATATATGTTTATATATATATCTATATATATATATATATATAATAAATAATAGTCATAACTTTTATTATACTATAGTATAAAATCATATAAAATAATAATATATCTATAATATAGTGTGTATATATATATATTATATATATTTTATATATATATTAGTATATAATATGTAAAACTCAATATTTGTATAATATACACACATATATATAGAAAGAGAGAGAGATAGAGAGAGATAGAGAGAGAAAAAGAGATAGAGCGAGAGCGAGAGAGAGAGAGAGAGAGAGAGAGAGAGAGAGAGAGAGAGAAGAGACGAATCAGAACGATGAGGAGAGAGAGAGAGAGAAGAAGAGAAACTGGAATGATGCCAGGAGAGAGAGAATAGAGAGACAGAGATAGTGAGAAGCAGGATATAGAGGGAGAGATCGAGGATGTGAGAATAAATAGAAAAGCGCAGTTGGAGATTGAAGGAGGGACGATAAAGATAGGAGAGAGAGAATTGATTTCACAGTAAGCTGTATGCACACACCACACAAACACACACTACACCACACAAACACACACACACACACATCACACACCACACACACACACACACACACACACACACACACACACACACACACTCACACACTGAATATAAATATATGTATACATATATGAGTATATATATACATATATATGTATAAATATATATATATATATTCATATATATAGAGATATACATATACATACATACATACATACATACACATATGTTTAATTGATATGTATACATACACACACATTTATACAAACAACATATATTAATTACAAGAAAAAGAATGCAGGCACTTACATTACCAACTTATAGACGAGTCATATG
>NC_051387.1:1897169-1902169 GCF_015228065.2 Penaeus monodon | reverse complement strand
ACACACTAATGAGGATTTCAATACAACGTCTAAATTTAATGAAGGAAGCTTTGGCTAGCACTCATGATGATTTCAACAGAATGTCTAAATTTACTCACTGTGTGTCCTAAGTGTCATATCGAGAATTATTCCACTTGTTATGCAGATATATATATACATATATATATATATATATATATATATATAATATATATACATATATATTTTCTTTTGTGAATCTAACGCCAACAGGAAATGGTTGTATTTGATTTAATTAGTATTGAGATCTAAATAACTTTTGATTGTCCTTTCCTGTGAAATTAATTGAATTAATCATCATCGATTAATCAGTAATGAAGGGTTTAATCTATTGGCTAATATTTTACAGATATTGGGTTGTAAATTGAGCATGTCTATGTCGATCAAAATATTTCAGTAAATGAAACTGCTACTTTCAAAACTATATGTATTTCTTCTTAATTTTCATTACATTCATCATTATATATATATATATATATATATATATATATTTATATAATATTATATATATATGTATATATATTTTATAATAGAGTTTGATATATATAATATAATTAATATACATAAATATATATATACTATCAAAATATATATATATATATTAGATATCAATATTATAATTTATTATGATGATATATTAATAATATTAATATAATAGGTTTATAGTTTTGAAGTATAGAGTAAATATTGTAAATCGAACAACTATGAAATGAAGAGATCTGGATATTAAGAAGAGAGACACAAGAAAACGAAGAAAAAAGCAGGTCATCACAATATTAGAGATGACTTAGAGAATTATATTCTATTATGTAGTGACTCAATTTAGAGAGGAGTTGATATAATTACCAGTTTAGATAGATAGATATTTATACTAATGGGGAAAAGAGGAATTGATACAAAACAGAACGATAATATTTTTACTAGAGAGAGAGAGAGAGAGAGAGAGAGAGAGAGAGAGAAGAGAGGGGAAGGAGAGAGAGAGAGAGAGAGAAGAGAGAAGAGAGAAGAGAAGAGAGGAGAAAGAGAGAGAGAGAGAGAGGAGAGAGAGAGGAGAGGAGAGAAGAGAAGAGAGAGGAGAAGAGAGAGAGAGAGAGAGAGAGAGAGAGAGAGAGAGAGAGAGAGAGAAGAGAGGAGAGAGAGAGAGAGAGAGAGAGAGAGAGAGAGAAGAGAGAAGAGAGAAGAGAGAGAGAGAGAGAGAGAGAGAGAGAGAAACATCATGATAACTTTTTTTCCACATTTACCAAAACCTTATGAAATATATGAAATTCTTTCTCCATTGAATAGCGATCGTCACATTTAATTAACACATGTGTGTATACGTGTACTTTGTGTGCACGCGGTTGTACACGCACATACGTGTATACATTTGAGATAGAGACGTTTGTGTACATTCAAGGTACACTCCAATGGCTATCAAACGAGTAAAAATGCCACGCTTTGACATATGGGAACGTAAACAGATAATTAATAATATTTGAAACCTTTGATGAACTTAATGTATTGAAAGGGTCGGATCCACCGCCACTATTTAGACTTGGGAAAGCTTAAATCATGATTTCAATATTTATTTGACACGATCGTGGAATTATTGGGTGGCGTGGAAATCTTGATTTTCCCCCCTTTTTTGTGCTGCGTTATTGTGAAGAATCGTTCAAGAAAATCGTTCTCGTTAACGGGGTCCACTCCTTTGTAGGTTGGTTGTCCCTGTGTTCTTCAGTCTTATGCTGTGCTGTTGAGTTATGCTGTGTTTTGTTGTTATTTGTTATGTTATTTTATGTTATGGTGTGTTGTGTTGTGCTGTGTTGTATTATATGTTATATTATATGTTGTGATGCTAAGTTATGTATCATATGCTAATGATATATTATGCCATGTCATATTTTCTTATCTTATGCTCTTCTATGCTATGTTAGGGATAAAGGCTCACCCATCACAGCCAGAAACTGAAAAAATATCAGCAATATAACCGCTTATTGAACACGAGTGACAGGTATAAAATATTTCCTAGGAAGCCGAGGTTTCCTAGGCAATAATACAGAGGTTTCCTTTGGCGTGATCGTCAGGCAGGAAATTACTATGAATATATTTCGTTGTGAGATGATGGAAGTATCATTTTATAATTTATATATCAATGTAGTATTTTTATTGTCATTATAATAATTATTGTTAGTATCATTATCGTCATTATTCTCGTCGTTATTGTTATTGTTATTGTTATCGTTAATGTTATTATCATTATAGTTACTATTATTATTATTGTTATTTTCATTATTGTTATCATTATAATTACCATTACTATTATTATTGTTGTTATTATTGTCGTTATTGTTATTATTATTATTATCGTTATTGTTATCATTATAATAATTATGATTGTAATTATTATTATCGTTATTGTTGTTATTGTTATTATCATCGTTATTGTTATCACTATTATTGTTATTATTATTACCGTTATCGTTATTATTATTACTATTGTTATTATTATTATTATCACCGTTTTTCTTATTATCATTATTACCGTTATTATGATCTTATTTATTGCACCGAAATGAAGCAACGACAAGTCCTCTCGAAGCGGCGGAAGTAACTCGCTTGCTTGCAACACGTCCCTCGTACCCAAAGAGAGTAATTCTGGTGTTGCTTACTCACTGGAATCAACATAATGCCAAGTAGGAGCCGTGAAGATGAGTAGAAATTCCACGGGAACAAAATAGTCAATGTTACTGTCTCTCTCTTTCTACCTCATGCTACCTTTAGCCTCCTCTTCCTCTCTTCCTTTTCCTTTCACTTTCCCGCTCTTCCATCCTTTCTCACTCCCGAGACTTCGTTATATTCACTTCTCCTCTCCTGTTTTCCTCTTCTTCCTCCTTTGCTCTCTTATCCTCTTCCCTCCTCATTCTTTACTACTGATGCTGTGAATTATACCCCCCCCCTTTTACATCAAAATGAGTTGACTTCGAGTCCGCAGTCACGTGGAATATAACTCCAAGTTTATTACATGTAATATGTAATTAATGTCCTCAGACTTAAATATTTCATACGTGAAATAATAACTCGAACCATGAAACACGAAGGTTAATGTTATTATGAAGGTTATTATGATTCGTGTTCCGCTCTCCACTACGCATGGTGAACAGTATCAGTGACGCTGAACATCTGTAAACTTTACATAAATATGAATTTTGTTAACAAAACACGTATGAAGTCCCTCGAGGCGTCGGAAGCGAACTGCTTTATTACACAAGAGTTAACATACTCAAAACTGGAAATTATTATATACACACACACTTGTATATATATGTATGACATATATGTGTGTATATATATGTAAATATATGAAATATGTGTATAAATATAAATATGTATATAAATGTGTGTATATATATACATATATGTTTGTGTAGATGTACATATATGTATATGTGTAAACATAAATATATATATACACACACACACACCTGTGTGTGTATATATAACCATGTACACACACACACACACACACACACACACACACGCACGCACACACACACGTGTGTGTGTGTGTGTGTGTGTTATTTCTCTATGTTCACATGTTTTATGTGAGCGGCGTGCCTCGAACCTTTCATCAAGCGAAGAGACAGATCAGTCAACAACCTGCTCTGTCCACCATTGGGCCAAGACCACGTTTGACCTGATCTGTTTAGAAAAATTCCCTGAAACACGTCGGCCTGAAATAAAATTAACCTGCTTACTGAATTTTTACCCTACGAGCTGTAATGATATTGAATAAAGCAAGAGCCAGTGACTGATGTGCTTGGTTGTCGCGTCTTCATCAGGAGCACGCCCATAAGCGAGATTACAGAGCACACGCGAATCGACCCAGGACAGACTTTATACCTGTGGCTGTTTTTTTTTGCAGATCCGACCCCTCTCTACAATCTACGAATTATTTTGAAACAAGGAGACGCGTTGTAATCAGTTTCCCTAATGTGATTGTTTACGAGATCCGCTTTGAAGCATCTCCGCTCGCTTACAGAACGGCAGATGGCGTGAGGAATTCTGTGGCAACGGACGTAAGCTCGATAATCGTTCATTCAGGCTTTGGAATCCGTGTCCAGACTCACCACACAAGGCTCTATCACAGCTACTGCAGGTACAGGTATGGCGTAGTTGGAGGTACTTGAATGCGGCCTCTTAGTTATTAACTATGTCATATATATTAGCTATTAAATGGTATTGTCTAGGTACCTGTCTACTACCATATGCTAGCTTAATTAAATAAGTTTTCATTCATGAAAAGGTATGAATGACTATGAATATCTTCACAATACGAGAGATTATTTGACCGGTTTCAATTATATCTTCGTCAGAAATACATACATCAGAGACACTACAAATATATATATCAGATATGAGCTGACGAAACACCTGACAACTCTGACCTTCCACTCGTTATCCGCATAATTGCTATCACGAGCTTGGATATTTTGAATCTGCCCGATGCTGTGTTGATATTTTTCTCCGTCGGTATGTATGCAGCTTCCATAATTTTTATTTTCTGTTTGCTCAGTCCTCTATGGACTACTTCTGCTTCCTTCCAGTTCGGTAGATGTCTAGCTTCATCTACATGTACCACCATGGCGTTGGAAGTCGATGTTCGCTGATCCTGGTGATGAAACGTCGCCCGTTTCACCAAAGTATGCTGTATTGCATCTGCTGCAGGGTATGCGATATACAGCACTGTTAGGGTTGCTTTCTGTCTCGTATTATGTCATGTATCTTTTTCCCGGATGTGCTGGCGATTCTTACTGTATTGCGAAGTATCTGCTGATCGCCACAGTGAACTGAAGAGGATCAGAAATTACCTTTCCTGGACACTCTGATCTATCGGGGTGACGATGGCCTACGTTTCTCTGTATACAGGAAACCTACAGTAAAGATAATTATATCCATTACTCCACCCACAGCACAACAACAACAACAAGAAAAATCTGGTGTTA
>NC_051387.1:1892169-1894669 GCF_015228065.2 Penaeus monodon | reverse complement strand
GGAAAGGAGATAAAAGAGAGTGAAAAGATAATTCTAAGGATAAGGCGGAAAAGGAGAAGCGATAGATAGCTCATTTGTTTCAAGGCACTGAGGCTTCTGAATCAGAAGCTTCTCGAAAACACGGAGAGGATTAGGAAGAAAGGGGAGACATATGAGTAAAAAAAATCATACCACATAGTAAGGGAAAAGAAATTAAGCTGACCAGGAGTGAAAAAACAAGTCGAGGTGCAGCATTTATCATATATAGTCGGAGTCCAGAAAGATTTGCTGACAGGAAGGGAACAGAGGGCTGGCACATTACCGTGTGAAGTTGTGAATGACAGCTCTGGCAGAATCCCAAGAGGTGAAATTAACATAAAAGGCAGGGGGAACATGAAACTTTGACAGACTGGCGTGAAAATTCGAAGTACAGTGAAGCACTATCTGCCACACCAATGTTTCGAGTAGACCGACTTAAAAAGCCTGGAATAGATGCCTCTACGTCATCCTAAATCACACCCATGCTGGTTTCTCTAGAGAAAAAAATCCCTCTACAGTAAAGCAACGAAAACTCAGCAGATAATTCAAGACAAATTTCGCACTAGTGATCTGAAGATCAAGATAAAGTGTAGGCAATTACGAGTGACAGAAAAGAGACAGAAATAAGGGATATATACAACGTAAATGAGGAAGAGAGTGAGGAAGGGTACGAAAGTCTTACGAAAGGGTTATGTCAGCCTGGGACACATACTGCCTATTGAATAACTTGCCCCGCTCTATAATTAGGGGTTTCAGCAACATTATTTAATTATCGACCAAACCTTTAACTTTAGTAAACACTCAATTCTCTAGCAATAGTAAAGTTTAGTCTGAGCTTTGAAAGTTAATTAGTCAAAGCACTGTACTGAAAGGTCACAGCATAGCGTTTCTAAACAATTTAATATTCTGCAGGATAGGAGAATGGTTGGCGGTGTACGTGGTGATAAAGTATGTTTGATTCATGGCTTTTCCAGTAACTGATAGTAAAGGAGAAAGGGAATGTACCTGGTTGTGAGGAATATGATGCAATGGAAGAAGCAAGTACAGAAGCAGCTGAGGCAGAGTGATAGATTAATAAAACAGATGGACACCCACCCGCACACATACAAAACACACACACACACACATACGTGTGTGTGTGTGGAGAGAGAAGAGAAGAGAAGAGAAGAGAAGAGAAGAGAAGAGAAGAGAGAGGAGAAAATGGGTAAGCAGGATAAACATAGATTGCGAAAAATTCTTAAAATCAAACGAAGACCTCTCTCTCACGTAAGGAAAACCCGAATGACTTACAAACTCTGAAGCTCATTAACCTCACTTAACGAAGGACCTCAGCCAAGCGAACCGGAGCCAAGGGCGAGGTTTTGCGGCCAGTCAGTCGTTCGAGCGAAAAGGTCAGGAAGAGGAATCAGGATCAGGTATCCGCGAAAGTTCTCAGTTTTCAGACGATTCTGAGACTAAAATTCGAGACTGTTTCAGAAAGTGTCTCAGGCCGGCGCGCTACCACATAGAAAAATAACAACAAATAGAGATTAGATTAATACTTTTACATAGCTAAAAATAACGTATATATGATTTAATTATATATCATACAAATGCAGTCATGGGTACTTTCATTTTAATTAAAACCTGACATACATCAAAAATATAAGTGGCACAATGCACTTCGATCGCCTGCATCGTTCATTGCGCTTATCAATTTATTTGCACTCATCAACTTATTTCAGGTACAAAAATACCTTCAAATGTATGCCGATGTGTTTTTTTTTGTAATCTAATGTGCTAGCGTTCCACATATTAATATATTTTTACAGGAAACAAACATGATTAATGAAAGTGAAATAACCTTTGTTGAAGCGCCGGGCCGTGACATCGCCTTCTGCTAACTATTGTGATTAATAAATATCTTCAAATTCATGAAGATATGTTTTAGCTTAGAATAAAACATATTGTGCATGAGTAACACGTACGAAAGGCTTAGGTGCAGAAATAAATATGAAAATTAATGGGAAAGCCCTCTGGCGAAGCGTGGTCATCGCTTGTAGCGGACCTATGCTAAAGTTTTCATAAGCCTAGGTAGGCATAAATCAGACGAGTCAAATCTCTCTCTCTCTCTCTCTCTCTCTCTCTCTCTCTCTCTCTCTATCTACACACACCACAACACAACACTACCAACACCACCACACACACACACCAGTATATATATATATATATATATATATATAATAATAATATATGCTAATATATACATACATACACTATCAACATTCCACTATCAACTATACATATACACAGACACACACACACACACACACCACCACACACACACACACACACACAACACACATGTATAATAATATATATATAGATATATATATATATATATATATATATATATATATATATATATATGATATATTATAACATATAACATATATATAACACATATAATACATATAATATTATTATAATATAATAGTCATAT
>NC_051387.1:1879669-1882169 GCF_015228065.2 Penaeus monodon | reverse complement strand
GTGGTATAAATATGTCATCATTATCAGTTTGAAAGAATATATGTGTGAAAGCAACGTTCATTTGTTGCAAAGATTGCTTTATTTATTGAATTTGGATTAAAAAACACTCACTGGCTGCGTGTGACGATATAGGTTATATGTGGACATACAAACATACATATTGACACACATATATACATATACATAATTACATACTTGAATGTACACACACACACACACACACACACAGACACACACACACACAACATCACACACACACAATCACACACACACACACACACAATATATATATATATATCATAATATAAAAATCATATATAACATATATATATATATAGTGTGTATATATGTATAATATATTATATATATATATATATATATATATATATATATATATATATTATATATAGTAATTAACAAAATATAACACACAACTAACAACACAAAACACACACACACACCATTTATCTTTAAATTATATATATATATATATAATATATAATATATAGTATAATATTTGTGTGTGTGATGTGTGTGTGTACATATATATTCGATAACTAATAAAACATATATATATAATACATAATAATATATATATATAACACAATAATATATAAATAACATATAATACATGTAGTGTTGATGTGTAGTTTATTTATAATATATGTGATGTATGTATTTTTATATATAAACCTATTGTCGACATGTACAATGTGTGCTTTTTAATCCAATGCATATAATAATGCAATCTTTGCAACAATGAAACTAACTCTCACACCTATATCTTGAAACATAATGACGACAACATACACTTAGTAACTTTTGTATATATATGCATACATAACTCGTATAATATACACACACACACACACACACACACACAACAACAACACAACAACACACACACACACAAACACACGACCAGACACACACACACGCACACAACACACACACAACACAACAAGACACACACACTCACCACACCAAACACACCACTATATATATATATATATATATATATATATAGATATATATATATATAAAGCAGACGAAGAAAAAGTAAAAAAAGGTCAAGAAGAAAATTAAGGAGAGAGAGAGAGAGAGAGAGAGAGAGAGAGAGAGAGAGAGAGAGAGAGAAGAGAGAGAGAGAGAGAGAGAGAGAATGAATCCGAAAAACACAGACAAAGGAGAGTCAAATTCACGCTTCTCCGCCCCGGAATACAGCCCGTTGATCCTTACCGCGTCCGCCTAGTTTCGCGCGTCTTGAGGCGTCACGCGAATCAAGGCGCTCCTCCTCCTCCTCGTTTCCGAAATTCGCAGCTTTTATCGTCCTCTTTTCAGCAGATCTTCCCTCTTTGATCCTCCTTTCTTCCCCCGACTCGGCCGGTTCTTCGAGACGGCCATCAAAAGGCGAATATTTCACCGTTCCCGGATCAGTAAGGGCGCCTCCGCATGTCGTGGCGAAAAGGGAAGGCGAAGAGGTTAAAAAAAAGAATCCTGCATCTGCATTTCTTTCTACAAGGCACAGAACAAGGTCCGTGAGAATGGAGGAGGAGCATGACACACGCGCGCACAGAGGGGGAAGAGTTAATTTCAGAAGACGCAACTCTCCGAGTCCTGACACGTGATTTGGAGCCAGAGTCACGACGGATAAATATGCCAGAGGCGAGTTCTTTCGTGAAAGTGAGATGTCAAAGGAGGCAGTGTGATCCTCCATAAAATACGGCGTCACTCTTTCCCGGCCTTGGACGCGCAGTCACCTTGCCCCGCCCGACGACACACGCACAGGGATCGCGTCTTATGAGCTGTGTGTGTGTGTGCAGTGCCTAAAACATGATTACCGTTCTCAGACACGCCGGCGGCAAACCCGTCCCCACCTCCCTCCAGTCGCCGCCTACATCACGGCTCTAAATACCCCGAAGCTACCTCCATCGCATTACCGCTGCCCTTATCACTTCCTCCGATGTTTATAGGGGTCCTTCCCTTCTTCGATTGCTCTCCCGCACCTGCATTTAAAATGGGGAATGGACGTACATTACGGGAGTGGCTGTCATTATGCCTTTTAATTACCATCAAAGCGCCCCTTTGAGATTGTGGGTCGCCATCAAACACTCCGCTCTCAGCTCCCTGAACCCGAGCCAAAAGCCACGCAAGTGCGCACACGCGTCGCTCACAGCATAATCCTTCAGCTATCTCCCCGTGACACATCATCTCAGGCAACGCACGCCTCATTTGAAAACTTCTTAGCACTACAATCCAAGGAAAAAAGACCGCCACCAAATGTCTCGAAGTTAAATGTAAGTGATTGGCCAACAAGGGTATGGCTTCAAGACCGGAAGACATTCGCGAGGCTTTTAGTGACCCGAGAACCTTTAAACGAGTGTGTGAAGCCTTGTTCCTTGTTCCTTAGTCCTCCTGAAGGCTATTTCTCGACCGAAAGATCACTCAGGCTTCATCTTTAAGCTGCTTGTTTGCGTTTTACCCCAGCTGTTCGCTTTTA
>NC_051387.1:1857169-1869669 GCF_015228065.2 Penaeus monodon | reverse complement strand
TCTCTCTCTCTCTCTCTCTCTCTCTCTCTCTCTCTCTCTCTCTCTCTCTCTCTCTCTCTCTCTCTCTCTCTCTCTCTCTCTCTCTCTCTCTCTCTCCTCTCTTTCTCAAATTTCTCATATGATCATTATTCCTCGTGAATGTCAGGTCTTCCCACGCCCTTGGTATATTCTGTTACGTCCTGGTGTTGGCGCTGATGATTCAAGTAAATCTGCATTCCGGGAATCATGTTGCAATTTCGGAGCCAAAGTTTGGTAGTAGTTAGATGTAACGTTAAAATTTTCTGTACGACGGTACTAGAGAAACACACATTATCTGTGAACACTGTACAGTACATGGCAAACAAACCAGATCTGCCCTGTCTATGCTCCAGTGACTGAAAGATGAATGAGCTCAGATGCAGATTTTTAAGACGATGGATATTCTAATGCAGTACCTTGTATAAGCTGCTCAATCTAAGGGGTACAGAATTAATCAACCCCACTGATTTATAGGCCATCTGGTCGATGTGAGGTTCTTAGGATTAATTTTGAGGCAAAGAATATCAATTCCAGGGTTTAACAGTAACAGGGTATTTCCACTTCGTAGTTTTAAGTCGTTTTAAGTCGCTGATTCCAAGCTGTACCCAGTATTGTCTTGCCCGATGATGAGGCAAGTTGTTAGCTGCGACACCAAATCGATATTGTCATATAACATAAGAAATGTGTTTAATTGTAACCCGCATCTTGATATTAAGTCAAAAGTAAAGGCCAGGGTCTAGTTGTGAACGTATGTTTGGTCCTGTGAAATAAGTATTTCATTAAAAATACACACATGAGAAAGATTTAACGAAATTTCCCCAAGGCTGTTCACTGGACAACCCACCAGAGAGAGTTAGAGAGACCTTCAGTATGCACGAGGAAGTCACCACTAATCTCGAATTTTTGTAGTTGGGTGATAGTCTATCTATCTACCTCTCTACCAGTCTATCTACTTACCTATCTATCTATCTATCCATCTATCTATTTATCCATCTATCGATCTAAACAGTCTATATGAACATATCTACAGGTACGACTGCAACCAACGAGGATGGAGTGGAAAGTAACAATTTTAAGTAATTATGAGCAATTAAGTTTATCGTCTCTGTGACCAAATGAGATAATTAGAAACAGTCTTTACATGAGGGAGTAGATGTGAATCAGTCTATATGACAGCATCCGGGTGGAGATAAACTGAGAGAGAGAGAGAGAGAGAGAGGGAGAGAGAGAGAGAGAGAGAGAGAGAGAGAGAGAGAGAGAGAGAGAGAGAGAGAGAGAGAGAGAGAGAGAGAGAGAGAGAGAGAGAGAGAGAATTAGAGAGAAAGTTAGAGAAAGAGAAAAAGAAATTGAAATCTGAAAATCTCCACGGCACTACTTTACATCGCGGAAGCCAACCCAAGCTGCGTAGTCAACGTGAGCTCGACCTTCCCTTGGTCATACCCATTCAGTTCGTGTTCCGCCTCCGTCACAACAACATCTCTCTCTCTACAGTCTCTCCCTCAGGACTGGGAGCTTCACCATCACTTCCCAAACCATTAAATGAGTTTGAGTCTCTTATCACTTGCTGTAACGCAGTAGTTCTTTAGAGAAACATATGCTTAAAACCAAGCGTTAGTTTCTCTCCTCTTAACAGTTCATCATAGAGAATATCAAGAAGATAGAGCGAGAGAGGGAGGGAAAATAGATAGATAGATAGATAGATAGATAGAGAGAGGGGGGGAGGTAGACAGATAGAGAGAGAGAAAGAGAGAAAAATGGAAAAAAAAAGATAGATAACACATAATTTCTTAAAACATCGAACAAGTCATATAAAAAAACAAAAAAACAAGATAACTTCTCTAATTTGTGTTCCAGTAAAGTTAAAGACATTCGCACAATTGCCAATTTGAGCGCCGTTCCTGAAATTCCATTCTCATTCTTTATGTTTTGCAGACGAGAGGAGAGAGAGAGAGAGAGAGTGAGAGAGAGAGAGAGAGAGAGAGAGAGAGAGAGAGAGAGAGAGAGAGAGAGAGAGAGAGAGAGAGAGAGAGAGAGAGAGAGAGAGAGAGAGAAATTGATTTGATTTGATTTGATAACATTCATTTACAGAACGGTGTACATGCCCTGCAAAAAGCCAGGGTAAGATACCAGAGCGTCTATCCAAACTGGGTGTGCTTCTCTTTGTGTAGAGGCTATCGGTCAAACATTACTGTTATACACATGCCTGAAGGGCTGTGCTATTATCACTGTATTAAAATATCATCTGGCTGGTGCAGAGATGGTGCAGCATATGGTGCTAAGGCTGCTACTGAAACTGTTGCATGTGGTATGGTTGATGGAGCTTTAACTCCTGTTAGTACTGGTATTGTGGCCGGTGTCATGGCTTCCTTTGCAGGGGCCATCACTGTTGACCTTTGCAAGTGTGGGGATTCCCCCAAATCATCAAAGCGCGGGGTTGGGGGGGGGGGAGGGCTGTCTGCTTTTTTTTTTCGTTTTCCAGTCCTTTGGGTAGTAAGCGCACAATGGAGAAATGTCATTATGCTCTTGTCGTCTGTTCACGTAATTTCCGGGGGACAATTTTTCCTTCGGAAATCTTCCCTACACATTCTGAACTTCCGTGTGGAAGAGCGCAGTAGCGGCATCGCGGCGCGTCTCGTGGACAGGCACGTGTTCCGTAGATTCATAGTGCGTCAGGGATTTGTAGACGGCACATCTATAGGGCGCCACCTCGACCATTTTAATAGTTTGGGTGATTACCTCCCCCCTCATACGTTATCATGACTCTCGGGGTCATCAGTCATCATTCCATTGGCCTTCATGCGTCTCGTATGAATGATACGTTCATTATA
The DNA here is from genome assembly GCF_015228065.2 of Penaeus monodon. NCBI lineage: Eukaryota > Metazoa > Arthropoda > Malacostraca > Decapoda > Penaeidae > Penaeus > Penaeus monodon. Next base: position 1,866,823 of record NC_051387.1, on the reverse strand, counting down.
CGCAGTTTTTTCTCTTGCTTCGATTTCCCTTGGGACATCGAACACAATGACGTTCGTACATTTTCCTTTCCTAAACCTTAGCTTTTTCAAGCACTTCACCACATGCATCGGTAGTTGTTATATGAACAAGAATTTGTTCGTTCTTACATCTGACATAAACGATATTTCTCCCAATTTTCAGCTCGATTGATCCGTGTGTCTCATTGTAAGGCTCCATTTCTAGGGCCTGAGAAACCCAGTGATACTTATCCCCATGTGTGCGAAGCTTTTGTATCGTTCTCAATATCCGCGCGCAGGTGTCCGGGAGGCGTAACTTCCACAGAAGCAGATAGCTGCCTCTTTGCTTTTTTCTTCAGCCTCTCTGCGGCCCCACCAATATCCTCCTCACTGAGGACATCACATCTCCCCTCAGTTTCCATTTGTTGGTCGTCGCCATCGTCCCATCAGTGGACGCGGTCATTCCCCGACCGTGGAGGGGCCTGAGTGCCTTCGAAAATAAACACTTACATACACATGGGTCGCCTACGGTGCCTCGCAGCATATCTGGGAGTGTGCGTAGGAGCTTTCGCTTTCAATTTTAATATTTGTTCATTGTATCATTTTAGAACTTATTATTATGTGAACATTATCACACTGGATCAATATACCACTGACAGGTCTGTGAGTTCCTGATTGTCAAGGTATCACAGACACACACTCTTTCTCTTTCTCTCTCCCTCTCCTCTCTCTCTCTCTCTCTTCTCTCTCTCTCTCTCTCTCTCTCTCTCTCTCTCTCTCTCTCTCTCTCTCTCTCTCTCTCTCTCTCTCTCTCTCTCTCTCTCTCCAGTTAACGTCACGACACCACAGTGAAAGGACGTGTATAGTGTCCTCTCGTGACCTGGCGACACACACACACACACACACACACACACACACACACACACACACACACACACACATATATATATATATATATATATATATATATATATATATATATATATATATATATATTATGTGTGTGTGTGTGTGTGTGTGTGTGTGTGTGTGTCGCCAGGTCACGAGAGGACACTATACACGTCCTTTCACTGTGGTGTCGTGACGTTAACTGGAGAGAGAGAGAGAGAGAGAGAGAGAGAGAAGAGAGAGAGAGAGAGAGAGAGGGAGAGAGAAAGAGAGAAGAGAAAGAGAAAGAGAAAGAGAGAGAGAGAGAGAGAGAGAGAGAGAGAGAGAGAGAGAGAGAGAGAGAGAGAGAGAGAGAGAGAGAGAGAGAGAGAGAGACGAAAAGAAGAAGAAGAAGAAGAAGAGTATAAACACCATATATATTCACGAGTGCAGGTGTACGCATGCAGTTCTTACCGAACGAAGCGAGAATTTTGTACATCTGCAAAGTTTATCAGAGCCTTTCGGGAGTGATCAAAATTTAAAGTTCTCTTTTAAAAGAGGCCGCTTAAGGAAGCCCACTTTATCGTCGATGATAAGAGATAAGGACCAGATAAGACGGTTTATCACGGCGCCAACGGTTTTCTTACGTTGCGCCTTCTCCGTTAGGTATTGCATGAGACTATCATGTTGGTGTGTGTGTTGAATTTCTTCATTCATTCTATTTCTGTTTAGTTTTTTTTTCTCTCTATGTCTCTCTGTTTCTGTTTCTATTTGTCTCTGTTTGTTTGTCTGTCTCTCTGTTTCTCGTTCTTTCTCTCTCTTTTTTTCTCTCTCGCTCTCTCTTTTTCTCTTTTTCTCTCTTTCTATCTATCGCTGTTTCTCAATCCCTCCTCCCTCTGCCCTCCATTCTCTTTCTCTTTCTACTTCTCTGTTTCTCGGCATCTCTCTCTCTCTCCTCGTCTAATGACTCTGTCACACACACACTGCTTCACTCTCTGACAAGTACTGTACGTGAAGCTTGCTCAAAACAATTCTCGGAAAACGATGGTGATGAGGGACATTAGAACACACACACACACACACACACACACACACACACACACACACACACACACACACACACACACACACACACACACACACACACACACATACACAGACACACACATACGGACAGACCTTTATTTTAAACGTATTTGCCTTTCTATCTGACTGTCACCTGAAATCAATCAATCTATCGTACTATCTATCTGCGTAGAGTACCGCACATATACAGTTACGTTAGTTTGTGGTTAGATATTTCTCTACCTGGCTTTTCGTTATATGTTCACAAATTTCTCTGTTCATACATGTCTGTAGAATTTTGAGTCATTTCTCTAATCCACTCATAGATTTCCTTATCAAAGAAAATGTTTTGTAACAGGAAATAGTTTTCTCTACAGGAGTTACGAGCCAGCATTATTCTTGTATTTCTGTTTTATGAAGATATTTATTCTTCATGTAAATACAATCCTTTGCGATAAGAGATAACAATGATAAAGTTGTTTGTTTTTACATTTCGTACGCGTTATATATATATATATATATATATATATATATATATATATATATATATATGTATATATATATATATATATATATATATATATATATATATATATATATATATATATATATATATATATATATATATACTTTTTTATGTGTGTGGATTTATTGGGAATCTAACTGGATTGGTGGTGTGTTAATGTGTTGGCAAGAGTTTAAAATATTTTACACATATATAGTATAGTGATTTGCTGTTAATGAAGTGTCGGAGAATAAATAAAAGCTTCCAAAGCTTTTAACTGAGTGCTGTGCATAAGGTCTGTAAAATTTACAATATCTTAAAAAATATACACTATCTTATACTGGGTATCTTTAAATTTATTGTTTGTCTGTGTTCGTGCATTTTATTTCTAGTACAGTCACTACCAAAACCTGGAATTAAATTTTAGATCAGTTTGTTCATATGCAAATCTGGATTTAAAATTTATATCAGTATTCATATTCAAACCTGGATTTAAAATTTAGATTAATGTGTTCATATGCAAACCTCTGTATTTAATCAAGTTTTTTGAGAAAAACTTGCTGACAGGGATGGTGATAGGAAACAGAGGAAGAGGCAAACCAAAGACAAGACTGAGCGACAATATCAAAGATATTTGCGGGCTGTCGATGGTATAAGTGGAAAGAAAAGCGTAAGATCGAGTTTAGTGGCGAAGGATGGTGGAGAGGTCCACGGCTGCTCAAGCATGAGCATACCGTTATTGATTGATTGATGCAAACCTCGACTTAGTCTTTAGAACAGTGTTCATGTGGAAAATAATGAAATACAACGGTATGTGAATGCATCATACAACATTTGTTTTAGTTTAATAATCTACATTTAATCATACGTGTACCGTGTAGTTTCCCCTTTAGTGAATGGGATATAATAACCTGAAACTCGTCCATACAAGGATATCGAGTCCTATTCAACGAAGGTAGTGGGTCTGAATCCTATATCCTATCCTCTGCATAAAGGAATTCAATAAAGATTCCTACTTTCAGGGGTTCCTTTAATGCCGTGGGTGGTGGTGGAATCTATTGCATTTGTGTTGCATGCTGTGGGATGTTAGATATGTTAATTTTTTTTTGCCAAGATGTCGATTTTTTTATTTGTGTGTGTGTGTGTTTGTGTGTGTGGGTGTGTGTGTGTATGTGTGTGTGTGTGTGTGTGTGTATGTGTGTGTGTGTGTGTGTGTGTGTTTCTATATGCATGTATATATGTGTATATGTATAAATATTTCATACTCTGATATCCTTTTATTAATCTAGCTTGTTCATAAGCTAGTCAGCAAGGCACGCTTCTAGCAATTAATTATAACAGTAGCTAGTACTTTACGACTGAAATGAAATGTACATGTAGCAGAACCGAGCATTTTTCGTTGCAGCAGAAACAAATACCGGAGCAGCCAAAGAAAGTTCTGGCCAGGGGGGGGGTTGTTATTTATTCATATCAAGGAGGCACTGCATTATTCTATCTTATATATATGTGTGTGTGTGTGTCAGTGTACACAAACACACACACACACACACATAAACAAAAAAAAAAAAAAAAAAAAAAAAAAAAAAAAAAAAAAAAATATATATATATATATATATATATATATATATATATATATATATATATATACATATATATATACATATATATATATATATATATACATATATATATATACATAAATCAGTAGCTCTGTTCTACAGCTTTTCCCTGAACCTACATCAGATTGTTCTTTAAGAAAGATTTGCACTGGAATCCTCTGCATTAGACAGTGAACATAAGAACCTTATCAATAACCTTATCTAAGTTATACGTAAGGACGATAAGTGAGATGAGGATAATAGATAGATGTGTGTGCTATGCGCAAATACATACGTACATACATACATACTTACATACATACATACATACATCTCTCTCTCTCTCTCTCTCCCCTTCTCTCTCTCTCTCTCTCTCTCTCTCTCTCTCTATATATATATATATATATATATATATATATATATATATATATATTATCTGTCTATATGAATATATATATATAAAATATATATATATATATATATATATATATATATGATATAAAAAATATATATATATATATGTATATGTATATATTATATGTATATATATATATATATATATATATATAAATATATATATATATATATATATATATATAATATATATATATATATAAAAATATATATATAAAATTAATACACTATATATATAATCTCAGCAAGTGATTTTCCTTTCGGGAATCGTAACTTCAGCAGGAAAAGCAACACCAAAGCAGCTACGAACATCATCTTATTTATTTCATACGTTTCGAAGTTACTAACTTCATCTTCAGTGCTAAAAATAGATAAAAAGAACCATAAACATAAGCAAATTAGCAAAATACAAACAAGGATTTAAAAAGTTGGCTCTTACGCTATACAAGCAGTAAGGGGGGAGTGGGAAGTTGTTAAAGCAAACTATGGTTAAAACAAGTGAAACAGGGTAAAAGTAAAACAATGTAATTAGTAACTTATCAAAAAATGACTATAAACATGGAAAAGAATTTTTAAAAAGAAAGCTATAAATAAGCAAAAATTCAAAGTAACTAAAACAAAATACGTAAATCCTTGTTAACGACTTACATAGAAAAAATATATGCTTTCTATTGAGTATGTAAAGGGATGGCAGCTGTTGTGTTGTTAAGGTCTGGATTCATCCTTGAGATAAGCATTATTCCAGGGTGATGAGGTTAAGTCTGTGTGAGGCAGAGGTCAAATGTGAAAATCATTTTGGGTGAGTGGATGTCCAGTGGAATAGCAGTGCTCTCTGATGGCAGATGGTGATGGTAAACTGAGCTGAACACCTGTACGGTAAGACTTACCCATGTGTTCTAAGATACGGTGTTGTAGAGAGCGCGTGGTACTACCCACATATCGAGAGTTACATCTCGAACATTTAAATTGATAAACAACACAGGATCTCAGTGCAAATGGTAACGGCTTAGTTTTCTTCAAAAGAGAATGCATAGTGGTAGGTGTCTTGAAAATAAACCCTGAAATCAATTTGGGGGAAAGTGTCTTTAAAAATTTTTTTGAAGTTCCTTCCTAATGTTAAAACTTAAATGTCCAAGGTATGGAAGTGTAATATAAAAAGAGTCCTTTTGCAACTGATAACACCGGTGCAGACGGTGAAAGTTTCTTGTTTAGAATTTTCTTAGGATTCTGTAAAACATTTTTGCTGGGGTATGAATTCTCTGTGAAGTAATTAAGTAAAAATTTCATCTTTTTGGGTCAAATTTAACATAGTCAGAGCAATGCTGTATGCTCTGTTGATTAATGTAAATGCTATTAAGTTTAAACAGCTTTGGGGAAAAACTTGAGTATTTTTATACTTAAGCCAGTAAATGTGGGTTTTCTATAGACTGATGTTGTTAATCTGCCGTTTTCTTTTGTTATGAGGATGTCTAAAAATGGGAGTTTTGAGTTCTGTTCAATTTCATATGTGAACTTTAGTTTAGGGTGTTTAGTATTAAGATATGAAAAAAAACCGTTAAACTTGAGAACAATTTTTAAAAAGAAGAAAAGTATCATCCACGTATCTTCGGTATAAATTTGGTTTGAACTCCTCAGGGCATTGATTTAACCATTCTTTTTCATGGTGGCATAGAAAGGCATTAGCATAGGTGGGACCTAAGGGGACCCATGGCTACGCCTCTTTTGTGTATTTTAGGTTGTCATTGAAGTGAATCCTGAGTCGACAGTTGCCAGTTGAAGTGCTTTTTTGATTTGTTTTTCATTCAGGTGATGGGGGTATTCCTTTGATTTTAAGAGTTCACGCCAATAAGGTTGGGGTTTCTCTTCTAATGGACATTTGTGAAAAGAGATTGTATATCTACACTGGCCATAACAACAGGCTCATTGTTTTCAAAGCAGTTATATCATTAACAAAATCTTTAGTGTTCTAACAGTATACTCATTTTTTGTCAGAGGAGTTAATATTGGTACCAAAAACTTTGCAAAATTATAATTAAAAGTACCAATTGATGATATAATGGGTCTAATTGGATTACCCAGTTTGTGAATCTTGGGGAGACCATAAAAGACGCCGGGTTTCTTGATCCAGATGCAAATAAGTGATGGGAGACAGATTCACCACTTGAATCGTGTATGCGGCGGAGGAAGCGATTAAGTTTATCTTCCAGTTGTAAAATATCGGTAGCGATGTTAGTATTCAGCAATCTAAACTTGGTTACATCACTTAAATGTCATTGATTTTTGTGTTGTATTCCTCCCTGTTTAATAAAACAATACCCCGTCCCTTATCGGGTTTTTGTGATTACCAAGTTATTATCACCCCGGAGATTAGCCAAAAAGGTTCAGTTGGTGGGAATTTGTCTCAGTATTTGGATTTTCGTTCACGACAAAACGGTGGTAGGCATTTTTTTGCAATGGCAGCTATTCTTTTTACGAATAGAATTAATGCTGTCCTTGCCATAAATGTCAAATTAGATATCCTATTGCAAATACATTCAAATCCTAAAAAGAAGTTTTTTTATATTTGATGTTCTAGTGGGAAAACCGAAATCTAAACCTAAAGCAAGAAGTTCACTTTCCTCTGTGGTTAGTTTTCTGTCTGACAGGTTGAATATGACTTTCTCAGGCTTAATCTTTTTGGAAATGTCAATGTCTAGTTTTAGCAGTTTCTTTTGGTGTCGTTTTCGAACATTAGCAAGCTTTTTGTTAGCATTTGTTTGCAACATACCCAAAAAAGACATTGATAGTCAATGTATGAACATCTTGATTTCAGAGATAATACATGGTTGTCATAGCTATTGTTGAGTCGAGAAAGTTTTTTTTGGTTTGATTTTTTATTTCAAAATTGAGTAGTTTCAGTAACCAAGACTTATAAGTGTGACTAGACAAAAAATTATGATTATGGACCTTGAATTTGATAAAAGATGGGATAGTAAAAAGTTTGATACTATCCCATCTTTTATCAAATTCAAGGTCCATAATCATAATTTTTTGTCTAGTCACACTTATAAGTCTTGGTTACTGAAACTACTCAATTTTGAAATCAAACTCAAACCAAAAAACTTTCTCGACTCAAAACAATAGCTATACAACCATGTATTATCTCTGAAATCAAGATGTTCATACATTGACTATCAATGTCCCTTTTTTGTATGTTGCAAAACAATGCTAACAAAAGCTTGCTAATGTTCGAAAACGACACCAAAAGAAACTGCTAAACTGACATTGACCCTTTCCAAAAAAATTAAGCCTGAGAAAGTCATAAATTTAACCTGTCAGACAGAAAACTAACCACAGAGGAAAGTGAACTTCTTGCTTTAGGTTTAGATTTCGGTTTTCCCACTATGAACCTCAAATATGAAAACTTCTTTTAGGATTTGAATGTATTTGCAATAGGATTCTAAGTTTGAAAATTTATGGCAAGGACGCATTAAGTCTTTCATAACAGAATCGCTGCCATTGCCAAAAAAGCCTACCACCTGTTTTGTCGTGAACGAAAATCCAATACTGAGACAAATTCCCACCAACTGAACCTTTTGGCTAATCTCCGGGATGATAATAACTTGGTAATCACAAAGCCAGATAAGTGACGGGGTATTGTTTTATTAAACAGGGAGGAATACAACACAAAAATCAATGACATCTTAAGTGATGTAACCAAATTTAGATTGCTGAATACTAACATCGCTACCTATATTTTAAAAATGGAAGATAAACTTAATCGCTTCCTCCGCAGCATAAAGATTCAATTGGTGGGAAACTGTCTACAATAACTTATTTGCATCTGGGGTCAAGACCAGGGGTCCTTTTATGGTCTCCCCAAGATTCACAAACTGGGTAATCCAATTAGACCATTATATCATCAATTGGTACTTTTAATTATAATTTTGCAAAGTTTTTTTGGTACCAATATTAACCCCTCTGACAAAAAATGAGTATACTGTTGAGAACACTAAAGATTTTGTTAATGATATAACTGCTTTGAAAAACAATGAGCCTGTTGTTATGGCCAGTGTAGATATACAATCTCTTTTCACAAATGTCCCATTTAGAAAGACCACCAACCTTATTGTGCGTGAACTCTTAAAATCAAAGGAATACCCTCATCACCTGAATGAAAAACAAATCAAAAAGCACTTCAACTGGCAACTGTCGACTCCCGTATTCCTTTCAATGACAACCTATATACAAAATAATGGCGTAGCCATGGGGTCCCCCTTAGGTCCCACCTATGCTAATGCCTTTCTATGCCACCATGAAAAAGAATGGTTAAATCAATGCCCTGAGGAGTTCAAACCAAATTTATACCGAAGATACGTGGATGATACTTTTCTTCTTTTTTTAAAATTGTCTCAAGTTGAACGGTTTGTTTCATATCTTAATACTAAACACCCTAATCTAAGTTCACATATGAATTGAACAGAACTCAAAACCCCCCATTTTTAGACTCCTCATAAAAAAAGAAAACGGCAGATTAACAACATCAGTCTATAGAAAACCCACATTTTCTGGCTTAGGTATAAACTACTCAAGTTTTTTCCCCAAAGCTGTTTAAACTTAATAGCATTACTACATTAATCAACAGAGCATACAGCATTTGCTCTGACTATGTTAAATTTGACAAAAAGATGAAATTTTTACTTAATTACTTCACAGAGAATTCCCTACCCCAGCAAACTGTTTTACAGAATCCTAAGAAAATTTCTAAACAAGAAACTTTCACCGTCTGCACCGGTGTTATCAGTTGCAAAAGACTCTTGTTATATTCACTTCCATACCTTGGACATTTAAGTTTTAACATTAGGAAGGAACTTCAAAAACTTTTTTTAAAGACACTTTCCCCCAAATTGATTTCAGATTTATTTTCAAGACAACTACCACTATGCATTCTCTTTTGAAGAAAACTAAGCCGTTACCATTTGCACTGAGATCCTGTGTTGTTTATCAATTTAAATGTTCGAGATGTAACTCTCGATATGTGGGTAGTACCACGCGCTCTCTACAACACCGTATCTTAGAACACATGGGTAAGTCTTACCGTACAGGTGTTCAGCTCAGTTCACCATCACCATCTGCCATCAGAGAGCACTGCTATTCCACTGGACATCCACTCACCCAAAATGATTTTAAACATTCTGACCTCTGCCTCACACAGACTTAACCTCATCA
>NC_051387.1:1797169-1799669 GCF_015228065.2 Penaeus monodon | reverse complement strand
CCCACTGACAAAAAAGGCAGTGTAGCAAGTGACAGATACTAACCAAAAAATGGGTGGTTTGGTAGTTTACATGGTAAACAGGGTGGTTGCAGTGGAATTATTGTTTAGTTGCGGCTTCATAGTTAGGATGTGGAGTGATTCTGCTATGATCAGGTCAAATCTGTTAAGGTGGGAGGTCAAGATTTTGAAATCAGTATTGCTAAAAGGGTGATTGTGGAGGTGAGAGTGCTCTCTGATTGCTGAGAAGGATGGATTGTTCAGCTGTAGGCCGGTCCTGATTGACTTGCCTTTGTGTTCGAGAATGCGGTGACGGAGCCATCGTGAGGTTGATCCCACGTACCTAGCCTGACAGCTAGGGCAAGTAAATAGGTAAACCACATTCGAACTAAGTTCAGTCACACTTTTCTTTTTTCTTTAAGAAATTTCTGATAGTGTTAGAATTGTAAAAAACAAACCGAAAACATATCTGAGGATAGCATTGTCTGAGAATTTTGTTTAATGATTTTCTGAGATCAAAACTAAGACCGCCCATATATGGAAGTTTTATATATTTAATGTCTTTGTTGACTGTGGTTGTTGCTGGTTTTAGGTAGAATTTATGACCCAGAAAATTGCGTAGTGCTTTGTAGAATAGATAAGATGGGTACCCATTTGAAGCGAAATATTCCTTTAGGAATGAAGCTTCTTCATGAAAACTAGTCCAGGTTGAACAAATGTTGTAAGCCCGGTTGATAAGTGTAGTAATGTTGTTAAGCTTGTAAATATGAGGAATATAGCTGAGATAATGAAGTCCGAGGCCAGTGAATGTGGGTTTCCTGTAGGTACTGGTGAAGAAACAGTTATTACGAAAATTTATGCTAGTATCAAGAAATGATAGTTTATTATTTTGTTCAATTTCACAAGTGAATTTAATGTTGGGGTGTTGTGAATTCAAGTATGAGAGGAAAGGGTTAATGTGAGAGGGGTCGTTAAAAAGTAAGAAAGTATCATCCATGTAACGACGATAAAATATAGGTTTGAAATTAGCAGGACAATTATTTAACCAAGCTTGTTCATGGTGGCAAAGGAATGTATTGGCGTAACAAGGGCCAAGTGGTGATCCCATTGCTACACCGTCTATTTGCGTGTAAATTGAGTCATTAAAGGTAAACACTGAATTGTGAGCAGCTACATAATTTCTTATTTATATTTTTGCCAATGATAGATAACAAGCATTTGGAATCGAAAAGAGAAACAGCGGAAGTAAATAGAGTACTGTCATCCTCCAGTTTCTTTTTGATGTTAGGAATCTTTTTCTTTTGTTTATTTATTTCCCAATCCAAAAGATCGAAGCACCATGAACGATATGTCCTGGTAGTTTGGAATGTGGGACCTAACATCAAAAAGAAACTGGAGGATGACATTACTCTATTTACTTCCGCTGTTTCTCTTTTCGATTCCAAATGCTTGTTATCTATCATTGGCAAAAATATAAATAAGAAATTATGTAACATTGATCTCAGGCATAATAAGAAGTTAGCAAAACTAGGAATTGACCTAAACAAAAAGGTGGATAAGAATAAGGTTATTTTCAACTTTTCTGATAGAATATTATCAAATGAACAAAAAGAGGTCCTTTCTTTAGGTTTGGATTATTGTATGCCACTCAGTACCATTTCCCACAATCAATTTTTTCTTTGTTTTGAAAAATTATGTCACACTATAAAGAACTGTGAGATTTATAAAGAAAGATGGAATCATATCACCAACAACATTTCCACTGTGGCACACGACACTTATAAGAAATTCAAACATCATATCAAGAGCAACCATGATCCACACCCCTACCTTACACCCTTAAAAAACTTAAAAGATGAGAAAAACATCATCATCACCAAACCAGATAAGGGTCGTGGAGTTGTTATCCTAAACAAAGATGACTACCACAATAAGCTTAAAACAATAGTTAATGACACCTCCAAATTTAAACCAATTATGTCTGACACTGCTACTCATCTACTGAAATTAGAAGACAAATTAAACAGACTTTTGCGCTCGATAAGAACACCTATCGGTGAAATCACTTACAACCTTTTAACGGCATCTGGCTCCAAACCTGGTTTTTTTATATGCCCTCCCCAAAATTCATAACATTGGTCAACCACTACGCCCCATAATTTCTGCTATTGGAACCTTCAATTATAATGTTGCTAAATTCTTAGTTAAGATCATCACCCCATTAACCACAAATGAATATACTATAGAAAACTCTTTCTCGTTTATCAAAGAAATCAGTGCCCTTAAACCACTACGACCTGTCACTATGGCAAGTTTTGACATAGAATCTTATTTACTAATGTTCCTCTCAAAGAAACCACTGACATAATTATAAACAAAACTACCTCATCACTCTTAAACTTGTACGGTCTGAATAAGACAATTTACAAGAAACTATTGGATATAGCTGCTCACAATTCAGTGTTTACCTTTAATGACTCAATTTACACGCAAATAGACGGTG
>NC_051387.1:1784669-1789669 GCF_015228065.2 Penaeus monodon | reverse complement strand
ACATTGTGTTTTTTGTGGATTTATTTTCAGGCCATTCATATCGAAGTTTTTTTTTGTTTTTTTTTTGGCTTCATGATCTGTTTATTTTTTCCTATCAATTCATTTAGGTTGTTAACAGAGGCAGCGTGAAGAAATTCAAAGTCGTCGGCGTACTGAATAAGAATACAGTTTTTTTTTTGCAATTGATGACAGATCTTTGATGATTATAATGAATAAGATTGGGCCTAGGATGGATCTTTGTGGAACACCGAATGAAACTGGTTGCTTTGATGATACTTGGACTTTGATAGGTAACATTTGAACCAAAAATGATCAATTTCATGATTTGTTAGTTCAAGGCTGACACTGCCAATGGCCTTCGATAAATCACATAGAGGGAGCAAATTGAACTGTTTGTTGTCTATATTTTTATAAATTTTATTTGTGACTTTTAATAATGCTGTTTCGGTTGATAATTTACTTCTAAAACCGTGTTGCGTGTTAGATATAAGGTTATTCGCTTCCAAAATGATGTTAGTTGGTTTGCAACTATTTTCTCGAGAACTTTAGATATTACTGTTTAGTATAGTGATGGGTCGATAATGATCGATTTCGTCTCTGTCACCGGATTTGAAAATAGGTGTTATGATACCATGTTTCCAGAGTGAAGGATAAACACCGGTGACTATAGACGTATTAATAATGACTGTCAGAGAGTATGCAATTGCTGGTAAATCATCGTTTATGAAACGATGTGCAATGCCATCCGCTCCCACGGAATTCGTCTTTCGTCCGAAAAGTTTGTTATAGGCCTCGTTTCCTTTATGTTGTCTGATAAGTGGTGGCGGTTGTCTGCTGATAAGTGCGTCTACCGACTTCTGCAAAGAAGGTGTTAAAGTGTTCTATGTTATTTATGGAATTTAGGGAAATGTCTGTATTTTGTTTCTTCTTAGGCACTAGTGTATTTACTAGTTTCCATGTTTCGGAAGAATCGCCTCTACATTCATTGAACTTATTTAAAAAAATAGTTTTTGCACAAAGGAAGAGTGTTTTCACATCTCTCTTCTTATGTCTGTATTCAGCCTGAAGGGCTGAGAGCTTTATGAATATTATTTCTATCATTTATGGCCCTCTTAATGTCATTTATCCAAGGGGCGGGAGGACGTTCAACTGTTTTTGTTTTAAAAGGTGTGGAGGCATCGATACCGTTCTTTGTCACATTTGTTAGAATATTCACTTGTCTGTTGTGAAGATCTCTGAGAGTGACGATTCGTTGGCAATAATGTGTTGGCAGAGTAACTGAGGATTGTAATGCCTTAAGTCGCGAGAGGTTTTAGTGACTGGTTTTCGCTTAGGTTTTTCTACATTTATGGTAATTTTTAAAAGCTCGTGATCTGCAACGTGGCATCGGACAGCTGCCCGAGGAAGCTCCCTGGCTGGCCCCCTGTGACCCGGGGAGGGTTGTCTGATTTCCCTCTGACTCTGCGGGACCGTGAGACGCCATGGTTTGCTGAGCTGTTAGGGGGCTGCGGCCCGTTCACTCCGGCGGTTAGACTCAGAGAGAGAGAGGCGGTCAACATATAAAATTGCAACGCCCATTGTCATGGCATAGTAATCTTGTAACTGCAACAATTTTTTTCCTTCTGCTATTGCAATTGCATCTTTATCCATCGCAGTCTGACTGTTTTTATCTTTTGTCACAAAAGATAAAGGAACCTTACGCATCGTTGTCGTTGTTAAAAGTGAACACTGAGAGGCTTCAGAGAGAAAGAAATACACATACATATATATTTAAATGCGTGTATATGTACGTAAAGAGAGAGAGAGAGAGAGAGAGAGAGAGAGAGAGAGAGAGAGAGAGAGAGAGAGAGAGAGAGAGAGAGAGAGAGAGAGAGAGAGAATTTCTACCTTGGAGTTTCTGGAACTGGTTCACTGAAGAAATATATAAGCATTCTCCCTCTTGTCACCTCTGTCTCGTTCTCTGCTTCCCTTCCTTTCCTCTCCTATCTCTCTGTCTGTCTGTCTGTCTGTCTCTCTCTCTCTCTTTACGTACATATACACGCATTTAAATATATGTGCATGTGCATTTCTCTCTCTCCCCAGCCTCTCAATTTCACTTTTAATTAACAACGACAACGATACGTAAAGTTCCTCGTTCGCTCACAGACGTTAGAAAGGCTTTGATAAATCGGCCTTGTTATCTTGCACTTGAAATGCATTGGTCATTATCCTCGGTCTTTGCGGAGGTTCAGCATTTATCTTGTAACTCGATTCAGGGAATTATTTGTGTGTTTTCTTTCTCTCATCGTCTAATTCTCTTCTTGTGACAAAGGATAAAGACAGTCGGACGACGATGGATAAAGATGCAATAATAGAAGAAAAAAAATGGTTGCAGTTTCAAGATTATTATGCCATGACTGTGGGCGTTGCAATGTTATATGTTGACCGCGATGAAATAAGGGAATGGGCCTTGGACTATAACACGTGGAAATTACACAGTGATTCAGCAGAAATCCGACCCCTAAGAAGGATCTCGAAAATAAGTCATCCAAGTCTTAACCCAACCGGCACGGTTAGCAAGAATACCTGCCATGGCCACTGTAATATAAGTTTATTTACTGTATTTTCACGTAGATGGTTCTGTAAGTGCTGAGTCACCAAGGAGTCAGTTATTAGTCCTACGTATCTCGCCTGTTTTTCCTTTTCCTCGACTTTTGGAAAGGGACTTTTGTATTATTTCCCTGTCTTAAATGTTACCAAGATTTTAATAACAATTTAATAATCATAACATCAGTAATAACAATAACAGTATCGATTTCAATTGTATTCAAAAGAAAAACACATTTTCCCACTAATTCAAGGAATGGGGAAATCAGGATCGGTCACTAGGGCCTACTGATAGACCCCTTGCTGGCTGAGCGCATGTGGAGCCATCTGTGTGTAACAAAATTCATTAAAAAAAATTACAGGGAACAGAATATAAGGTTAAGTCGAAGGAAGATATTCTGATAAAAGTTGGGACTAGAAGAAAAACCGATTGCGAAAACAGAAAAAAAGGAAACGGTAATTGCAGTTCTTTAGGAGAGAAGGAATAAAAAGGAAGACAGAAAGACAGGAGAAAAGAGAATAAGAGGAAGAGAGATAACCGCATTTCTCAGAATGGAGAGATTGGTAGAATATATATCCAACAAAGACAACCAGATATAGCAATTCCATGGTGATGAAAATCCTACTTGGCAACTTCCGACCTAAGCCCCGCCTCATCAACTTTATTCATTGCAAATATTCAATATTTTTTTACATTTATTTTTTGTTTCCTTGGTTTCGTTTTCGATCACCTTTCTACCAGTATTATTACAGAACCATTTTCATTGAAAATACCCTGAAATAACACTTGCCATAAGATATCGCGAGAATTATTGAGGTAAAAAAACGGGGCGGAGCTAATGACGTCACCACTTTTAAGCCAATGAGATCGCGCCGTGGGATATCAGATATAACTAGACACATGATTTTTAATATAATTCTTTCAATATTGCTATACTTACCAGAAGTAAAAGCAACCCCTCCCTCCCTTTTATTTATGAAAACGAAGAAACCCTTACTATTAACAGCCGTCAGAACTGTCTTGGGTAAAAGTCAATTTCATTTTTGGATTCAATAAGCTGCGTGGAAGTGGAACTACCTGGTTATATGTTCCTTGAAGCCAATAGTTATAAACCCACGACCGATGCCATAAGAGAAGACATGACAAGGGAAATATTGTAAAGGAAAACTGTGAGAAAACGCTATCGCTTGTTCTGTTCCTTAATATTACGAAGAAGCAATACATTTATTGTGTCTATATATATATATATATATATATATATATATATATATATATATGTATTATATTCTGACGTATTTCGATCTAGAGATGAATTTCGTATTATATTTTCATCGTGTTTACACTACTCATTCATATTTTCAAAATTTCCATATTCACTTTTCGACAAAAGATAATCTAGATGAATTTACCCGCATCGCATCTAAGATTTCCGATATTTTAATTCTGTTTATAACACTCTCATATTTTAGTAAAGAATATATATGAATTGCACATACCTTGCCTACATTCAATATATTTCCTATCTCGACCAAAAATTCTAGACAGATTCCACATACCGCACCTGGACTCAATATATGTACATCATATTTCTCCCACTCTCATATTTCAACCAAGAAATCTAAACATATTTCAATATACCGCACCAATAATTCACTGCAGTCCATTCTACAACACTAGTATACAGTATAGCACAGTGTACACCACCAGTATTCGCTGCAGTCCATTCTACATCACCAATATACAGTATAGCACAGTGTACGCCACCAGTATTCGCTGCAGTCCATTCTACATCACCACTATGCAGTATAGCACAGTGTACACCACCAGTATTCGCTGCAGTCCATTCTACATCACGTTATGCAGTATAGCACAGTGCCCAACAATATTCGCTGCAGTCATTTCTACAGCAACATTCAGTGCATTCCAGCCCACGCCACTAATGTCAAGTGGCGACCAGCGTACATGCACTGTATAAACGCACGCCAATGCATTTCCTTGTCTCCTTACAGGTACAGGCTGATATATTCCTATGATGGTAATTGGGGTTCCCAGCTGGCTAATGGCACCTGGAATGGCATGGTTGGAATGGTAGCTCGAAAGGTAAAGGCAGAGAGGAGGTTGGATTTTATTTAATTCTGGAATTATAATTGCGTTAATTAATCACATTAATTAATTTCTGTAATTATTCAATTCTGGAATTACTGTTCAGTATATCTATTTATTCTGCCTCATTTTCTTTGTCGATTTCTATTTATTAATATATTAATTAATTTGTTTGTTTATATTTTATTTGTTTCTCTGTTTACTCACCTCATTTATTTTATTTATTTATGAGTTTATTCACATTTTTCATTCATTTCCATATTAATTAATTTGTCTTTTGATTATCCATTCACTTATCTATTTAATTATT